>NW_026571140.1:1440306-1450306 GCF_026225935.1 Boleophthalmus pectinirostris | reverse complement strand
CAGATCGTTTCTGATACGGTGATATGCAGATTTGTTTCAGTATAAACATAATCTTTGTTATTGATCCGTGTGCCTTATCTGTGGTGCGTGTTGTTAGTGTTAGTGTGTCTCAGTTGCAGGGTGACAGGAGAGGTAGGGTACACCTGTCCTATTTTGGCAACGCTCTTGTGAAGGCTCATTCGAGGGCTGTGGGCTTCGCTGCATCGGAGGATCCTGGCGATGACAGAATCGTGACGTCATCGTTTTCCAAAAGCTGCAGTTTGTTTGTCCAGACAAAAACACAAAGCCGGAGTTCTCAGATTTCTCCACTCTGGAACCAGTTCTCAGAAAACTCAGCCCACCTGAAACACCGGCTCCGTGTGGACGAAAGGCCAAAACAAATACAAACTTCACCGTTTTGACCAAAAAATGTTGTCGTGTGGATGGCCCCTCAGTTTACGAACAGGCCCCATGTGAGAGAACCCCCAGAATCCCTTCCCTGAGCTGCAGAGGCTGCACTAGCACTGACTCATGACTGGTGCAGGTGCTGGGCTTTATAGCGACCATTCAGATCAGAGAGACACTTTTTAGGTTTAAACACATTGGATTTCAGCATCGAAACTGGCAACACGTCATTGACACCACAACTTGAACCTAAACACCAAATTATGAAATAAAACACTTGTTTATCATGTTCAGTATTTTTGCCATTAAGAATAAAATTGTTATTTCTAAAACTTATATTTGATCACTTCTGTCACTGTGGTTTTGAATGTTAGTTACAAGTGAGTACAGAGCAGGGGGCGGAGCTAGGGGGTAGGTGAAAACGGAAAATTCTTTAAACTCAAGCTCAAGCCTCAGCAGGACAATACAGAATTATTCAAACATTGAAACAATGAAAATACAAATCTGAGTAAGTTCATGATGAGTGCCCCTTTAAGTGTCTTGCCCAAGGACACAACAGCAGCACTCCCAGCAGATCTTTCAGTGTTAAATACAGCATGTCTCATTTATAAAGTCAGTGTTATAGAGAAGCAAATCTTAAAACTGAACCCAGTATTTTCAAATAACACACTGCACTTTGACAAAGTTTTGTGTGTATTTTCAGTTCATCATAAAAGGCCACTTCTTTCTTTTAGCTGGAATAACCACAACAACAAGAGTAGTGTTAATATTGACTCTCACAGAATCAATTTGAACATTTTCTCAGGGTTTATATGAGTCCAATCTGTTCTAGAGTCAATTTAACATTTTTGGAAATGTTCATTAAGTAACACTGGAACAAAGTTCCTGTTTAACCAGAAATCAAGAGTTATATTAACGTTTTGAGAGTGAACAGACAACACTTTGTAGGGTTATCCTGATTTAGCTAAACAACACACAGAGGTGTTTTATTTAAGATGAAATTCTGTACAAAACTGGTTCAAACTGGTCTTCTCTCATGGAATTTGAAATGGTGGTGGGAGGAGCCAAATTAACACTAAGGGAAGTTGAATGAACACAAATAACCCCAACTTGAACCCCCATTTAACTTTCAGATAGTTAAAATAACACTTTTTGTGTCAAGAACAACTCTGAAATATTTGATCCTGACATTTTAACCATCCACTTTTGTTAAATTGGAGCTTTCTACCCCGTTATACGTCGTTCTTTCATCAACAACATGCCTGAAGAGGTTTTAAATGCCATTCATGCATGTCTGAGTAATCTAGTGATCTCCCAATTCTGCGAAAACCTCCGCCCACAAGCCTATATCTCCCTAAATAAACAAAAACATGATGCAAAACTTTCCACAGCAACTTGACGAACAAACATGATGAGATGTACAGGAGTTTCATTAGTGGGACGCACACTGATTGTGTTGTGATAACTCTCTGAAGGGGGAGTGACTTAGTGTTGTGACTCAAAAATGAAAGTGAAACAAGTAAATATGTAGTTTTCAGTGAATGTAACATTTTGAAAACAATAAAAGGTGATCTAAACATGTGAGGTGTGAGCAGTTAATACTCCACAGAAGTAAAATAGCTCCTCTTTAAATGAAAGCGTGTCCTCACATTTCCACTTTTGGCCCTCATTTCTCACTTTCACACCCTGCAAACCCCCGCCCCCCCTTCTCCCTCCCCTCCCATATATGAGCTCCAGTCGGCCATTTTAACCCTGGGTCTAAAGAGCTCCAAGTGTCTGAGAGAGAGAGAGAGAGGAGAGAGAGAGAGAAAGAGAGAGAGTGAGCTCTTTTCATCTTACATAAGCCGTGGCACCTCCGGATTACGGGCATCCATCAGCCTAATTACACCCCCGCCCCCGCGCTCTCTGAGGGGGGGGGGGTGAGCTGTGAAAGGCCCCTGTGCCGGCGGGTGTGCTGGGGGCCGGACCCGGGGCTATTGTGGGGCCCCCCGGTGGTGAGGGCTGAGATTATTGACATGCTTTCACAGGCCAGCGGAGGCCCTGAAAGCACATTCCAGCAGCACAAAGGGCCCTGTGTGTGCGGCGGGGCCCGGCAGACACCAATAGGGGCCGTAAGTGTATCAGTGTGACTTGTCAGGCTGTAATCAATGCAAACAAGATGAAAGGGCCCTTATCACAGGACACAAACAGAGACATGAGGGGGGCCGGGGCCCACTGGAGGCTGGAGGCTGCCTCTGCTGCCTCTGCTCTGTCACACTCGCTCTGTGCTCTGACTGCAGCTATTGACTTTATGACTTATAAGCCTATAAATATAGACCCCACTGTCGTCAGGGGCCTTTCCATAAAGGACAGACACAAAAATGTTTAAAAGGATGACGCCATAACAGCAACATCAAACAGTTTTACCAACAGAGGAACTAAATGTCCTCATCTTGATTTTGTAATGTTAAAGATTATTCAGATAAACATACAGTTTGAACTGGGTTTTATACCTGGAGTTGGTTTTTGAGAAATATTAAGTAAGAGTTTACTTTTTCAGCCACGATTAGACTCAAATAAAAGCATTTTGAATCTTGGAAAAACATGAACATTAGAAAAACATGTGTCCTTATTCAGGGTTTTCAGGCCAACAGAGAACCAAGCCGGTGCCGGTTCCTGCACCTTATCTCCAACCGACTGATGTGTTCATGCGGCAAACTTGGTTTTTCCAAGTGAACCGTGATGACACAGTAGATGTGAGCAGGTTCATACAGGTCACACGTGGGAAAATAAACAAAGAAAACGTGTGTGTGGAATATGGTCGAGAAATCAAGTGACAAGAAGATTGTGCACTGGTCACAAGAAGATAGCAAATATTTGCTATATCCATGTTGGCCTGGTGAGGGTCCATCTTTGGATTGGGTGTCACTGCTGTATTCTCCACAGCAGATGTTTCTCCACAGCAGATGTTTCTCCACAGTAGATGTTTCTCCACAGCAGATGTTTCTCCACAGTAGATGTTGTAGCAGAGCTCGGTGCAGATAAATAATGATTTGTATGAGTACAAATGCTCGCTGGTGTTGATGGTGTGATCCATGATTGTTATTTTTTGGCTGTGACATTTGCTTTTGTATGACCTTGTTTTTTAAATTGGTGGCAAATCCACACTGTGTGTCGATGACTCATCATAGGTTCACATAAATGGTATGAACGTGAGCCGTAAGCACTTTGGTTTCCAGTGGAACTGGTGTAGGAAGCAGCGTTGTTGCAGCCGGCCTGAAAACAGCTTCTGTGAGCACAGGCTTGCATCTCCACAGACCTCTTCTTTGGTCTGGATGAGGGCCTTCTCCTGTCTGTTACCATGGAAATGTTGTTCCATGGTAACAGACAGAAGCACGTCACATCCACAGGCACGTCAGCTGTTTTCTACCTTTTTTTTCCCCCAAATGCTGCCTGCCTTGGAGCCTCCTTGCGCCCTCTGCTGGTAAATATGGTGTTATTACATGCTCATTAATCAGCCCTGATTTATTTCATACAAACAATTAAACATAAACATAACAACCTGAGTTAGCTTTAGGGGTGTCAGAAGTATCAAAAATCAGATATGAACTGATACCAAAACTAGGACTGAAACTAGATACTGAAAAAGTCACATTGTCAGGACAGAAATGAACCTTTCCTGAATGTCTTTAGAATGATGTTGAGTTGTATCAGAACAAGTATCAGAGCACATAGACTAGTACACACACATGGACCAACATGGACCTACTGCACCACTGACCATTACACACATATGAGGAAATATGTGGAAAGTAAATCTTTTAACCTTTCTTGATCGACAGTATCGTATATGATTAGTGGTGGACATGTTTTACATGACCTCACATAACTTTGCAACCATAAAAGAGAAACCTGCATTATCTTATGTTACACACACGCTGTGTGATGATGTAGGGAAAACCTCAAAAACTCAGTCGCTCCTTCCATTTTGATTGGTCCAAACTTTGCCAAAGAGTGTAGTGAGTCAAAATGGTCGATGCTCTGAGTGTCTGTGTCTGTAACAATTGAAAAAGTCGCTCTAAATGCAGATATTTCTCAAATAAAAGGCAAGTTTCACATCTTGGTCTGTGTAATTGTGCATCTCTTGCTATTTTTTATTATTTTTATAGTCTAAATGTCCAAATCCAAATGTAATAAAGCCCATGGAAATGCAGGAAGTGATGTGGCTCTGTGTCCTGGACCTGACACCAACTGTAAACATGACTGACACCAGGAAAATCATGGGACCACTGCACTTTTTTGTTTGTTTGTTTTGAGGCAATAAGGAGATTTTCTGTTTATTTACAGACTTGATATGTTTGCACTTTTGTAGCTAAGGCCCTAAATTAAGCTTTCCTTTTTTTCTTCTTATGTCCAAAAAGTTGTTTATACATGTTTGCTGTGTGTTTTGTATGAAAGAGTGTGATTTTTTTTTTTTGTATTTCTGGTTCTATATCTTTTATTATAGCCTTATGACACAACTCCAGCAGCAGATTGTGAAATAACAGGTTGTACTGAAAAAAGGACGTATAACACTTCATTAGGGGGTAAAAGGGGGAGTTTTAAGAAAAAAGTCCAGACAAGGACAAACGTACTAAAACTGCCCTTATGTCTGTTAATGCTGAAAATCCCATTCTTTAGTCTAAACAAAGAGTATTTTTTGATATACGAATCAGTATCGAGTAGAGTCTTTTCCTTAGTACCGAAATCGAGCTTGAAATGTGTGTATCGTGATAACACTATAGTAGTATCGTTAGTAAGAAGCCTCAGTAACCGTCCAGGCAAACACTAGCTTATCACTGAGAGTAAACACGGCCAGTCGCTCTCTCCTCTCTCCTGGTGTGAGTACTTATGTTTTAGGAGCAGCACATCACTCCCACTCCTCGGCTGAAGAAAGCTGCCAGAGGGAGCTGTCTGTCTATCACCACAATTGGTCAGGTACTTGAGAGAAACAAGAGTGTGGAAGTGAGCCAAAACAGGGCCCCGACTCTGAAGCACCCTCCCTCAAGTGCCCTCCCTCAAGTGTCCTCCCTCAGCTTGTTTGGCTTGTTGGCCTTGTTTCTCTTGTCTGGACGACTGTACCGACACACAGTGAGGGAAGAAGTACTCAGGTTTGTTACTTAAGTGAAAGTACAGAAACCAGAGCAAAAAATAAATCAATACTCACAAGTATCATGTAATAATGTTGTAACTTTGGTGGAGTCTGTCACATGCTCTTCTCCATGGAGATGTTGTTGCTTTGTCTGGAATGTTTCACACTTGCCAGGTTTACATGAAAGCTTTAATTAATAAAAAATGATTTAATTCTGAGGGAAAAAAATAATTCAGCTTTAAAAAGACCACATAAACACTTAATTCTTAATGAAAATGATTATTCAGAATTAAACTTGAGTCAAAGTAAGTGGGTGGTTTATTCCAATTTTAAATCGTGATGAATTTATTTATTTCTCGATCATGTAAACATTTATTCTTCTTCAAAATAATTCTGGTCGTTCATGCTCGTTGTGTCGCCCTTCTGACGTGACCCGAATGATCCGGCTCCACCAGTCGTGGCTTTGTACTTTGATCCACGTCTCTTTGGATTTGTGAGCGGGATGTGGGAGTGGGCTGAGGTAGAGCAGCCTCACACTCACTTTGTCTTCTTCCTCCTTCTCCGACACTCTTCCCTTCTCCTCCTCAGCTCACAGACGTAAAGTGTGATGAGACAACTTCCAACTGCTGCACAATTATCATCAGAACCGCTGCGAAAAAAGTTTGGATCGTGTTTGCGTCTGTAACGTAACGACAAACCGAGATGACAGAAAAGCCGGTAGCAACAAAAGTGTGTGTTTTCTTCCCAAATATGTTGGTGTCTGTCCAATCAGAACCTTCCCCACCCCCAGCAGAATTCAATAAAGGCGATTTAATGAGTTTTCCATGTAAACTCCAGGGAGAATATTTTAATTCTGATCTATTTCCTTAAGAACAATTAATTGTGAATTAAACAACATCATGGAAACGTGTTCATATGGTATTAAACCTTTCTATCTTCATGGAGACCAAACCAGACCAAGCTGCAGGTCAGATCTGTGGCGAGGCAACCCCAATCACAGTTCCAGGCAGAGGAATGACATTTCCATAGAAACAAGAAAGTGACAGTCCGCCAACCAAAAATTTACACAGTGCACCTTTAAGTAAACATATAAAAGTGTCAGTTTAAAAATGTACTTAAAGAGTAAAGAGTCTATTATTATTATTATTATTATTATTATTTTATTATTATTATTATTATTATTATTATTATTATTATTATCTGATGTTACTCTTTAAAAATTGCCAAAAAAACAACAACACTACTGTAGTGCCTTTAGCATACATATTACATACATAATTCACCACTAACTGGAGACATATTGATTACATGTTCAGTGTTTAGTTTTTGTGTTTGTGCTCTATGTGCAGTATAGTCGCGGTCCCTTTAAGACCCGTTGATGTTTGAGGCACGCTGTTCTGTTTACCATTATTAGCCGTTTCTAGCGAGTTGTGAGTTCAGTTAATAAAGCGACACACGATTTTTTGTGTCTAAAATGTGAGAAGTTGTCAGTTCCTTTTTACTACACATAACTTCCACACTACCTCATTTCTTTTCTTGTTGGAAATGTATATGTTCTTTGTCTGTCTGCCTGAATATTTTTTGTTTATTATTTTATTTATTACTGATGCCTGTGCACATTTCATATTCCATGCGTGTGTTAGTGTGTATGTTTTAGTTTTTAATTTGCACATTTGGAGTTTGGGGAAACACACGTTGGATGCTCCTGTGTGGTGTCTGTTTCATGTGTGATTGACAATAAAGTTCACTTTGACTTTTCACAAACACTTTCTTAGAGCACTACTTTGAACTTGAACTTGAGTCATATAATTCTGAAGCAACATTACTCTGACTTGTGTTTGTGCGACGCGACCTCATGTCTGTCTACATACAGCTCTCGTCCTCTTGGAGCCGGCTTCAGCAAACCAATTACTGTGAAGTGAACGCTGCGATGGCTAATACACAGAGAACACGCCGGGGCCGCCGCCGTGTGATTACCAGGCCCATTGACCGAGCTCTCAGCGTGACCCCTCCTCCGCGCCGGGATTTAGCACGCTGCTGTTATTTTTGTGAGTACGCTCCAAGTGGCGGCGCTAAGAGGAGGTCAACAGAGCGCCCCCTGCCTGTGCTTGAGCGGAGAGCAGGGCCAGAGCGTCAGAGCATGTGACCACTCCACAGTCCAATATCAGACCAGAGCCAGGTCCAAGTAGCACTCAGCCCAGAAGTGAACAGCTTCACACCTCCTCCACACAAGATCTACACCTCCTAAGAGCTTCACACCGATCTACACCTCCTCTACACAAGATCTACACCTCCTCCACACAAGATCTACACCTCCTTCAGAGCAGATCTACACCTCCTCCACACAAGAGCTACACCTCCTAAGAGCTTCATACCGATCTACACCTCCTCTACACCTCCTCCAGAGAAGATCTACTCCTCCTCCAGAGAAGATCTACTCCTCCTCCAGAGCAGATCTACACCTCCTCCACACAAGAGCTACACCTCCTAAGAGCTTCATACCGATCTACACCTCCTCTACACCTCCTCCAGAGAAGATCTACTCCTCCTCCAGAGCAGATCTACACCTCCTCCAGAGCAGATCTACACCTCCTCCAGAGCCTCACACTGATCTACACCTCCTCCATAGAAGATCTGCACCTCCTAAGAGCTTCACACCGATCTACACCTCCTCTACACCTCCTCCAGAGAAGATCTACACTTCCTAAGAGCTTCACACTGATCTGCACCTCCTCCAGACAAGATCTACACCTCCTCCAGAGCGGTCACACCTCCTTTACACCTCCTCCAGAGAAGATCTGCACCTCCTCTAGAGCAGTCACACTGATCTATACCTCCTCTACACCTCCTCCAGAGCTTCACACTGATCTACACCTTCTCCAGAGCAAATTGACACCTCCTCTAGAGAAGATCTACACCTCCTCTAGAGCAGTCACCCTGATCTGCAC
Source organism: Boleophthalmus pectinirostris (assembly GCF_026225935.1). Lineage (NCBI taxonomy): Eukaryota > Metazoa > Chordata > Actinopteri > Gobiiformes > Gobiidae > Boleophthalmus > Boleophthalmus pectinirostris. The sequence continues at coordinate 1,441,864 of NW_026571140.1, read as the reverse complement.
CTCTATGGAAGATAATTTGTTCCATTCAAGTTTAAAATTTAAATTTAAATAATTTTAAACAGGACAGAGCAAACATCATTGGAACAGAGGACGACAAACATCTTCGCTGGATTAAAGAGGAAATCAATATGCAGAAACATGCCCATGGGACGATAAACCAGGACAAGGGGCTTTTTCACTCTCACACACCTGGGATACTGTCCTGAGGGAGTAGGACTGCAGGTGGCGCTGTCGTCCTGCCTCCACTGAGAGGACGACACCAAAACCTGTTTAAATCAACTGAGCAACATCACGAGACTCTGAGGAAGAGCAGGGAGCAGAAACTCTTGGTCTGGAAAAAAAAGAACCTAATTACATAAATGTTTTCTCAGTAAAAAAAATTCAAAGTGAGAAATTCAACAACATTTAAAATTCAAAATCTGATGAAACAAATTTTTCCCATAATCAGCTCTTTGTGCTACTTCTAATATTTTCTCTTAAAGTGAAATGTAAACTGCAGTTCCATTAAACGTTATGTTGTAAGGCTGTAACTGCTGTAGAGTACATGTTTCTACACCTACACTCTGAGGCAGAAGAGGTTGTGGGTTATATTCCCTGGTGTGATTCTTTGTCCTTGTGTTTACAGACAATCAGCATTCCTCACACCAAACTGTGGATCTAACGTCCTCTGTACAATCATGGAACCTCTGACCTCCTGGATAAAGCTGTGAGTTTATATATTTACTTATCTTGTACATTTACATTTATATAATTATGTTTTATTTGACATCTGTCTCTTGCTCTTTTTTGATACTTATTTATTATTACCTCTTTTTGTTATTAGATTATATTGTGATGTGTGACTCCTGTGTCCAAATCATTTCCCTTGTGGATCGATAAAGTTTTTCTAAGTTTAAGTTTAAGTCTAACAGCCTCATACTAGGAAGAGACTAGCATGCTAACTATGCTCCATGGTAATAATATGGAGAGAAATATCGTGAACATGATGAAAAGTCTTTTTACAGGTCAATCCAAGTTTCAGAATAAAACGTTTAAATAAAAAAGTCTGAGTGAGGATGTAAAAGTATGACTAGTGTTAAATGTTGCTGTTTTGTAGTAACCTGTACTCTACTGCAGTACTGTTACTGCAAAATATCTGATGTAACTGCAGTTTACACTTCACTTTATGAGAAACAGAAGTGACAGAATAGACTGGTTATGGTTAAAACACACACACACACTCATACACCAGTGCACATCAGTGACCTGTCGATTTGAGCTACCTAGTGTGACTGCTCATGTGCACGACCCCTGAGCTCTGTTCCAGTTTAAATGTTGTCGATTTGAGCTCCCGAGGCAGAAGTGGAGGAACAAGTCACATTTTAAAAGTGTTTTGGTTTTATTGTCTGTTTAGACCAGTTAAACATCGACATGTGTGTGTTGGATTTGCGTGGGAAAACCTATGTTAGATGATTGAATAGTTTGGATTGAATATTTGATTTTATCGTTATCATTTTCATTACATCATATTTTATTTTGTTTCCATTTGTAGAAAACATTGTAACTCTGTATGAATAAA
>NW_026571140.1:1415306-1432806 GCF_026225935.1 Boleophthalmus pectinirostris | reverse complement strand
CACACACACACACACACACACACACACACACACACACACACTATACTAACACACACACACACACACACTATACTAACACACACACACACACACACACTATACTACACACACACACACACTCACACTATACTAACACACACACACACACTCACACTATACTACACACACACACACACACACACACACACTATACTAACACACACACACACTCACACTATACTACACACACACACACACACACTCACACTATACTACACACACACACACACACACACACACTATACTAACACACACACACACACACTCACTATACTACACACACACACACACACACACACACACACACACACACTATACACACACACACACACTCACACTATACTACACACACACACACTCACACTATACTAACACACACACACACACACTCACTCACACTATACTAACACACACACACACACACACACTATACTAACACACACACACACACACACACTCACACTATACTAACACACACACACACACACACACACACACACACACACACCACACTATACTACACACACACACACACACCACACACACACTAACACACACACACACTCACACTATACTACACACACACACACACACTCACACTATACAACACACACACACACACACACACACTCACACTATACTAACACACACACACACACCACACTATACTACACACACACACACACACACTAACACACACACACTACACACACAACACACACACACACACACACACTCACACTATACTACACACACACACACACACACACCACACTATACTACACACACACACACACTCACTCACACACACAATACTAACACACGCACACACTCACACTATACTAACACATACACACACTCACACTATACTAACACACACACACACTCACACTATACTAACACACACACACACACACACTCACACTATACTAACACACACACACACACACCACACTATACTACACACACACACACACACTCACACACTATACTACACACACACACACACACACACACACACTCACACTATACTAACACACACACACACACACTATACTAACACACACACACACTCACTCACACACACAATACTAACACACGCACACACTCACACTATACTAACACATACACACACTCACACTATACTAACACACACACACTCACACTATATTAACACACACACACACTCACACTATACTAACACGCACACACCACACTCACGCACACACACCACACTCGCACTCACACCACACTCACACCACACACACGCACACACACACACCACACTCACGCACACACACACACATCACACACACGCACTCACACCACACTCACGCACACACACCACACGCACACACACCACACGCACACACACTTGCACACAGCACACGCACGCACACACGCCTCCAACCACGCAATAACCCCCTCCCTCCACACCTCCACCTCCAACTGCACAGCTGCCCTTGACACACACTCACACGACACGCACTCACACCACACACACACACACACACCACACGCACGCACACACGCGTCCAACTGCACAGCCGCCCCCACCCTACACACCCCCACCTCCACCTCCAACTGCACAACAACCCCCACCCTCTGCAACCTCACCTCCAACCACACAGCCGCCCCCACCCTCCAGGATCTCACCATCATCTTCCTTCTGCCCCCACCCTCCTGTCCCCCACCCTCAGCCCCTCCTCCTGCCCCCTTTCCCCCCCGCTGGGGCAGACTGGTTAGAATAGCGGGCTGGTGTGAGCTGAACTCTGGAGCACTTGTTGACAGGAGCATTAAGAGTTGAGCTGTGATGATGCCAGTGGGGACATGTGAGGCACAGGCCTCCAGCAGCTGATCACTCTGTCCACCTCACGCACCACACAGCTGCTCAGCTATGTTAACACACATTCACTCAACTTCTAAGAGAGTTTGATCACTTCTTTTTTGTCTTGATCAAGCTAGAGTTGTCTCAAGACAAACTGTTTTATTTCGATAACAATGCTTGAATCAGCAAATAAACTGGCAGCAAGCGACTAGAGCCACAGCTGCCCTGGGCAAAGCTGATGAAAGAGAGACTGCCAGTCTGTACCACCAACTCCTCTGACCAACACCTCCACAACAGGCAAAGTGGGTTGAGTGTCTTGTTCAGACAGACAGATACTTTATTCATCCAGAGGGAAATTCAAGATTTGCTGCAACATTTCCACTGCACGTCTCAGTGTCCTTTGTGTCTCAGTGTCCTTTGTGTCTCAGTGTCCTTTGTGTCTCAGTGTCCTTTGTGTCTCAGTGTCCTTTGTGTCTCAGTCACAGGTCTCAGATCAGTTTAACAGGAGGACTGTTTACACTGAAGAGTTTTTAAAATTTTGTTTTTTATCTTACATTTTTAACATAATATTTGGGTATTTTAACCAAATAAGAAGTGGAGCATGTGCAGTTTAATGGGTGACCATGGCAACCCTGCATGAGGCTAGTTATGCTACCTAGCTAGCTCTGAAATGCTACAGCACTGCAGCAGATTTTCTACACCAAATATGGCAGAAGACGTTTAGAGGAAACACTTAAAGTCTCATCACCGACTGAAACACCAGAGCAGAGAGAGAGAGAGGTTTAGGAGAGGTTTTCCTGTTGTGTCTCCAGAGTTCACCTGTGCCCCCTGGAGGCTGCTGTGACACTGCAGGACACAGAGGAGGGACACTTTTGTCCTGAGGATTGTATTGTTACTCTCCTCACACTGCCCTGACAGGATGTGATACGTCGACATGAGGAGCTGCACTTGTGTTGTGTTTCACTGCTCTGTGTGTTTAAACCTGCCCTCAGGGACAAATACAGCAATATTCATTGACTGATGAACAGTTTTTACAACTCTGAGACCAGAGTAAAGTCAACAACAACAAGCATGATAACAGTGCACTTCCTGATTGTCCAGACAATTAAACACTTTATAATTAGAGGTAGACAGTATGCACTGCACTTACTGTGACCTCCAGAGCTGCTTATACATTATGTCTGTACTGGAAACACATTTTGCCCAAATACAAGGGAAAAATCCTTGAATTCTTTATTTTATGCAACAGAATCTAAAACAGCGACTTTAGCATCTGTGCCTCCACTCTTATCAGCCCATTACAATAATAACAGAGCGCTAATTACAATGGTGAAGTGCAAACTGAGGACGCGTTCAGAACAAGTGTGATTAATATTTGATTGTTTCTTTTTGCTGCATTCAGCCCTCTAATGGAAAGTAATCACTGACAAATTAAATACGAGGGCTAATTATAATGTTGTGCTAATATTCTCATTACCGAAGGTGCTTGAGTTAAGAAAAGATCAGTCATTATAGAGGGGCTTTGTGTGCATTCCTGAGCTGGAAAAGTATTTAAATGAATTCTGTTTAATGGGAAAACACACACACAAGTGCAAACATGGAATTACTGTTGTCCAAATAGTAACAGCAGAGTCTGTGATGAATGCAGCATGTGCACGGTTCAACCACGAAACACAAATGTTCACATCATTTCATGTCATCATAAAGATTTTATCACCTGTAGATTTACTCACAATAAGACTACTGTTACACTGCACTATTACTCACAGTAAGAATACTCTTACACTGTACTATATAGTACTCCAGTAGGGTGTACTTTATGAATCCCTTGTGAGGGATATTTTCTGGTTTTGACCCATCCTTCAGCTGGTGTCACTTGATCAGACTGTCAGGAGAAGACAACTGGAGGATTTGACCCGTGCTGCATGTTTTGGGTTGATGGGGAGAGCAACAGAACAACTCTGCACTGTCCACGTGACGTTAGAACCAGACCTGGACTCTTCTTGTGTGTGGTGTGAGTGTCAGACACTCTGTGCCACGTGGAAGTCTGGTTTGTGAAAACTGCTTTGAGATGTGAGATACTGGAGGCTGGATGTGGCGTTCTGTCCATAGGCAAGACACTCTGCTCACCTTTCTATATATATATATATATATATATATATATATATATATATATATATATATATATATATATATATATATATATATATATATATATATATATATATCCCCAGGGCACCTGTGGCTTCTGCACTAACCCGAATGCACTTTATGGACTTTCTGCCCAAAGAGTGTCCAGAAAACACTACATCAAATGCATTACCTTTATGTACAATTTTATTAAAAAATAAATAAATGTACTCGAGTAAATGTGTACCTGTGTATGATCCAATAATGATGGTAGATGGACAAGCTGTAGTATTTAGGTGTTACAATTAGCGCTGTCAGGTGATTAAAAAAATTGAGAGATTAATTAATTATGATCTGTAATTAATTAATCTAATAATCTCTTTTTAATCTCACCTAAAAATTGCTGAGAAAAGCCTTCAACTTGAGTTTTTTTCATTTAAATTCATTATTACATTATTATTATTACATATAAACCATGAACACTCTAGAGCCACATCAGCTCGTTTGACATTATAATGTGTTTAATGCTGATTTGCAAGTCTCACAGAAACCAAACTTAAAAACCACATGGCTAATTTGCATAAACTAAGCGAGAAAAAAAAAAACCTCTTGTGTTGCTGATGTGGGACTGAAGGACACGACTCAGGTGAGTCTGTTCTGTGTTTGTGTCGTGATGTTTTCAGAGATCAGACGTGTGCAGGTTTATCGCAGATGCGACGAAGAAGGAGAATGAAAATTACAATTGTTTGCGGGAGCGATGTGTTATTGTCCCAACAACACATAAAAACAGATTTTATAATAAGGCAACTCGCGTACAGAAACAGTAAAGTTAGAGATTAAAAATGAGATTAACAAACATAACGCGCTAAATATGACTGTAATAAATTAATCGCAATTAACGCGATAATTTGACACCCCTAGTTACAATGGACTCTCAATTATCACTTAAAAAACAAATAAAAAATGTGAGCTGAAATTTAAACAAATTACAAAAATAAGTACAGAGGCTTTCAAATTGTATTTAAATGTCTCATTTGTGATATAAAGAGGTGTCTGAGGAGCTGGATCCAGGCACAGCAGACCTCATGCTGCCTAAACGCTCTACAAGCAGACTCTGAAAACACTAGGTCAAAAATCAAACTCATATCAACATGTCAAATACTGAGCAAATATACTTTTTTTTTATTGGGAAAACTTAATTATTTACTTGGGCATTGTTCTAGAGTATAAAGCCCTCCATGATCTTCCTCCAGCTCCATTCAGAGTTCACCCATGTAAATACAAACACTAAAACATGGAGCAGAGGAGACTGTGAAAGCACATTTACAAAGTCTTCTTAGTTACAGTGGGTCAGGACTTAGGGTCAGTTTATGCTGCACACTTCTGGAATCTGGTCCCCACAGAAGTAAGGAGCCTGAGCTGCATCCAGAGCTGCAGTAGATGTGTGAAACAGAGACTTCTGGACAATCACACACATGAACATAACATGGACTTCACTAGCTAGGACCACGCCAACGACAACATAGTGCGAAGTAGTTTATTGATAATGTACAAAGCGAGGCAAAGATGGCTGGGTTGAGACTATGGGTGGGGGCTCCGTCTCAATCTACAATTGGCCCAGCCGGAACGGGACCCCCAAAAGGTTAAAAGAGTGCAAGATAGGATGGGCTGGACAGAGATCATTGAGGTCATAACGAACGTAGACGAGATAGGCGCTGGAGGCCCGATGACCGAGGATCTGAGTTTGGTCGAATGTGCCCGCGCCGATGAGGAAGGAGTGGATGGAAATGAATGCGGAGATATGCTGGAGAGCATAGAACTTATTGGAAATGTCACTGAACCAGAACCTGGGAGCCATCTGCCCGTATCTGAGGACGAGCGGATCGATGGAAGAGGAATCGGAGGTGTGACTTGGGCGAGATATTTTACGAAAGGTTCGCAGGGACTTATCGGTCAGTTAAGGCGAAGAGGTGGATAGGGAAGGTGTTTCCCAACTGGTCTGTTATACTCCTGCGGAGAGTGATGAGCGAAGACTATAGAATGTAAGGCGAGATCGGAAGCCTGGGGTGGACAAACGGGTCGAAAACGATTACTACGTGTACGCCCCGGAGAGCTCCGCGGTGGAAGCGTGGGGCTGATGGCGTTCGGAAGTCTAGAGGAGGCACGCCGGCTTACTGCTTGGACCTCGGAGCAATTGAGCGTCGTGAATGTTTCCTGCTCGTGGGTCTCCGGGAACCATCTTCGTAGAACTGCTGTGAGTGTGAGGAGACGGCGGACTGCGACGCGCCGAACAGGTCAGAATCCGAATTGGACGGGTTAATGATCGGCTCGGAACCGTGTCTCGTGTTCTGTCGAGTTCGCCGAGACAAACTGGGATGATGGGAAAGGCTGCTACATATAGGCTTCTGGGAAATTAGAGGCGTGGTCGAGGTGAGTTGTGGTTCGCCGGTGAGAGGAGAGGGCGGCTGAGGCGTGGTCCTGCTCCTGAATCTCAGTTAATCGTATTAACTACATTTATGTGTATGTGTGTTAACATCACATACACATGTTTCCATCTGGTTGTGTGACTGTGATTTTTGTCTATTGTCTTTAATCAGTGGACTATTTATCCATATGGAAAAAAAAAAACAACAACTGTGAAAATATATAAGAATTGACCAGTGTCTTTGTAGTAAATCTTTATATAATGTTAATATGTGTCATGTGTGGTTTACTCCTGAAAGTGTTTCCCCTTTTGCATTTTTCTCATACAACTATATTATGAAAAACTAGTAAAGATAAAGTGAACATTTTGCATGACATTTACAGGTCATGTGCATGATCAACTACATTTTCTTTGTATGTTCCATGTAATGTTTGTATTCTTTAATTATATGTTGCAGTTAAAAAAAATTATAAATAAATAAAATCTGAGTCAGAAGGGGGATTTGAACCCGGCTCACCCAGTGTCTTACCAATTGAGCTGACAAACTACTACTCCTAGAGGAAACAACAGCAGATATTAACGACAGTTACAAGTACCGTGATTCTTGTAACTGATATAACTTCCTGTCAGTTGAAGCATGTGATAAAAACATAAGTGTGTAGCTGCTTTTTTGAATATTACAAGTCAATATAGAACTTTGTAATAATTAGGATTTTGCAGAGTAAAAATCTTTTTACAGCCTGATGTTTGTTCACTGTGAGATCAGTGGAAGATGTTATTTAAGGTTGTAATGCAATATTACACACACACACACACACACACACACACACACACACACACACACACACACACACAGACACACACACACAGACCCTGACACACACACACACACACACAGACACACACACACAGACACACCCTGACACACACACACACACACACACACACACACACACACACACACACACACACACACACACACACACACACACACACACACACAACACACACACACACACACACACACACACACACACACACACACACACACACACACACACACAAACACACACACACAGACACACACACACAAACACACACAGACCCTGACACACACACACACACACAAACACACACAGACCCTGACACACACACACACACACACACACACACACAGACCCTGACACACACACACACAAACACACAGACACAAACACACACACACACACACACAAACACATGCGCACGCACACGCACATACACACGCACACGCACAAACACATGCGCACGCACATGCACATACACACACACGCACACGCACATACACACACACACACACACGCGCACACAGACACACACACACAATAAATAAATAATAAATAATTTTCTTTCTCACTCTGATACACACACAACACAGCAATCGATGAAACAATCATCATTTCACTTGTTTTTCTCAGATTCTGTGGTAAAAATGACCTTTGTCCAACACTTGTGAGGATGTTGTATGTGGGATTAGTGTCATGTTCAGCCCTTGGAAGTTACAAAGTTTGATATGTTTCATGCTGCACATATTTACCAAAGATCTTCTAACTGTTTTCTGTCATATACAAATCTTTTAAGATTTAGATAAAACATGTTAAAATGGAGTATGATTTGTCTGTACCATATGGGTAGTACACTACACACTCGTACTACTGTGTGTACTGTGTGTACTGTGTGTTTTTAGCATGTTCTTATTTTACTAATATAACAGTTTGTACACAGTGATGTTTAATGTTCTGTATGGACTGAATATTTCTGTGCCTATGTTCTGTTTTCTGTCATGGAGCTGCCGATGGGACTCCAGATGAAGCTGAGCCTGAGGCAAACTCTGGCACATTTACCGCTGTAGTAACACATGTTGATGAATGTGCACTGTCCCATATTTATTAAATAAACATAAACCAAGTCTGTTTCAAAACCTCAGTGAGGCTAAGCTCCTTCAAACCTGTACTAGACTCTATCAACAACACAAAACACAACCCACAAACATACCACACACCAAACCCAACAGTCAGCTCTGACACAAGTAGTCAAAAGTGAGAAATAACTTGATTCATTAGCCTTTAGAAAAGCCCTTTCACGCATGCGAGCAGTCCATTAAGAGCACCTAGTTTTGTCACTTGTGAACTTTGCAGCACTTTGTCCATCGGAGCAGAAACACCATTCTAATCACCCCAAAACCGCCACGCACTCACGTATTAATGAACACCAGGGCCCAAGGGAAATTTCACCTCAGTCACTTCACATTGACAGAGCTCTATTAGCACCCAGCTCTCCAGCGATGCCTCGTCCTCCTCTCCTCCTCTCAGTGCGGGATTCTACGGCTAATGACTTGTCCATAATTTGTCTCCACTTTGCCTTTTGTTCAGTGGTGCTCAGGCTTTTAAGCATGTCTGCGTCCGCACAAAGAACCATGGAGGACTTTGCTGTTTTATTCATGTCTGAAAAAGTGCTGTCTGCTCCAGGCTGATGTGAGGCCAGAAATATGGAGGGAGGTAAGTGCTGGTGAAGTGCTCTGTCTGCTGTGTGCGCACCGACTTAAAGAGGGGCCATTTTACTTCTGTGCCTATTAACTGTGAACACATAACATACTTAGATCACCATGTTACCTTTGTTTTAATTTATTTTTTAAATGTTATATTCATCAAAAAACAATGTATTAATGTTTTATAGTTATTGCGTTCGTTTTTTGATGCTCCCTTGCTCACTGTGCTGTGTCACTCCCCCTCCAGGGCACTATCACAACACAATCAGTGTGCATCCTGCCAATGAAACCACTGCACATCACTTGGGTTTGTTAAACTGCTGTGGTCAGTTTTGTATCATGTTTTTGTGTATTTATGGAGAATTGTGGTGTGGGAGCATGGATGACAGGAAAGACACTTTTCTTTCACTTTTCTTATTATGAATGTAGAGTGTGATTAAGTGACGGGTGGTGACTGCATTAGTCAGTGGAGCAGATCAGCAGCCTAACTTCCATTTGTCTGCCCCAGGGCACATGTGGCTTCTGCACTAACCCGAAGATACTTAATGAACTTTCTGCCCGAAGAAAAAAACACTACATCAAATGCAATATTGTTATGTGCAGTTTTATTAAAAAGTAAATAAATGTACTCGAGTAAATGTGTACCTGTGTATGATCCAGTAATGATGGTAGATGGACAAGTATTAAGGTGTTACAATGGACTCTCAATTATCATTTTAAAAACAAATAAAAAATGTGAGAGACAAAAGTTCATTTAATTTGCTGAAATTTTAACTCATTACAAAAAAATAAGTACAGAGGCATTCAAATTGTATTTAAATGTCACATTTCTGATATAAAGTGCTGTCTGAGGAGCTGGATGTTTTACGTTCGTTTGTTGATGCTCCCCTGCTCACTGTGCTGTGTCACTCCCCCTTCAGTGCGCTATCACAACACAATTAGTGTGCATCCCGCTAATGAAACTACTGCACATCACACTGGGTTTGTTAAACTGCTGTGTGACGTAGGCCTGTGGGCGGAGCCTTGTACTGAATCTTACAGCTAACCATAAGGAGGGTCTGAAAAGAGCCTGGGAGAGATCGCTAGATTAATCAAACATAGTCCAATGAGGTTCAGTTGGTCTTCCATTAATTTATGTTATGAGGTTCTTTTTTTCAGACCAAGAGTTTGTTTTCATCCCTGACAGTTTGTTCTGCTCCCTGTTCTTCCTCAGAGTCTCGTGATGTTTCTGTGTCGTGTCGCTCAGATGATTTAAACAGGTTTTGGAGCTGTTGAAACACCGGTGGAGGCAGAACGACAGCGCCATCTGCAGTCCCACTTCCTCAGGACAGTATCCCAGGTGTGTGAGAGTAAAAAAAGCCCCTCGTCCTGGTTTATCGTCCTATGGACATGTTTCCATATTTAGATTTTCTCTTTAATCCAGTGATGATGTTTGTTTTCCTCTGTCCCAGTGATGTTTGCTCCGTCCCAGCCCAGAATGTGCTTCTGTCTTTAACAGTGTCACAAACGAACGATTTGAGTTGTTCCTTTTCTGTTTTGTTGCTTGTGTTTTGCCTTTGCTGTTTCCTTCTCATGTTCTTGTCCTATGTTTGTTTGTTCGTGGACTGAACGCCCTCCCTGTTTCCCCGCTGTGTGTTTTATTGCAGGACTTGCAGGGTATTTTGCATTTGACATTACATTTATAGTCGGGTTCTGTTTTATGTTTTGGGTGGATGAGTAGTTGCCTGAGTTTTCTGTACGGTTTCACTGATGTGTTCATTTTGTGTTTTCTTATTAGTCTCTGCACTGTTTCTGTTATGCCCCTAATGTATGGTGATGTTACCACGCCTGCACTCTTCTTTTTAGTTTTATTTTTGTTTTCTGGTTTCTTTTTTTTTTTCTTTTTTCATTCTTTCTGACCAGTTTTTTCCCTTTGTTTATTGCCCATTTTGGGGTTTAGTATTGGCACATAATGGAGCATGTATGACCAAAACCTCTGCACACATGCTTTTGATGAGGGAACAATGTTTTAACATTTGCATAATAGGCAAGTTTCATTGTTGACAAAAGTGCACGTTGCATGCTGGGAATTATTTTGGTCGGCGGCAATAAACACTAATTCAACATGACGGACGGAGCGAGAAAGCACGTAAAGGGTATTGATCCAAGTAATTTATCCACTCTAACGACAGAGGACCCAAGACCATTTGACCAGAAATTGGTCATAAGCATCGACGGAGCCAAATCACCCTTTTCAACCCCGACAGAGCCTGGACCAAACCAAATTTCTGATCAGAATCGCCAACTACCTGGTCAAATATTCACTTTGGTGATATCCACAATGACTTGGTGGAAACTCCTGGGTCATTCACAGCAGAAAAGATGAAAACCTCCAAGAGTCTCGATGTGTTGTTGAACTTGTTGGAGTCCACGGTTTGTTAGGATCTTCTACGTTTGCTCTGTGAATGTTTGAAAGACGTTTAATTCACCGTTAGTGGTTCTTTTCACTCAGAATACGAAAAAGACATTTTCCCTCTTCCGTGTTTCTATTTGTGCATCCGATAATGCAGCAGGAATTTACCATTATCAGGGATAAATACGTGAGGTTACGCACTGTGTTTGACCACTACCGTGTTTCTTGCCTCCGACCAAAATATTTCCCAGCATGCAACACGGGCTTTTAATAACAATGACGTCAGCTGAAACTCTATACTGACTCCTTAAAGCGATTGTATTTTTCAGAGGACTTTTCCAGCAGCACACTTTTCTACTTTTTAACAGTAACAGTACTCCTGTAAGTACATTTTGGTTCCTCTTCCCACTGTGAACAAAAGCTTTATGTTGATAATATAAAATGATTTAAACATTTGTATAGGATTTAGTTTGTCTCATTTTTGTGTTCGAGTTACTCTTTCTTGCATAGTGGTGTTTCCAAATATTTTGAAAACTTTTACTAGAGTAATTTCTTGGATAACTACTTCTACTTCTACTTGAGTAATATTATTTTGCGGTAACATTACTCTCACTTTAGTACAATTTTTACTCTAGCAGCTCTGAACATTTCTCCTCAGCTTTAACCTGCACCTTGGCTGCTCTTCCTCTTCGCTCACATCTGCTCTCACTTCTCTGCCTTCTGTGGAGCACCAATTAATATGCAAAAGAGTCTATGAGTTCAGTCACAAGCACCGAGCTGTCAAGGAGAGGGGCCGCTGCCGGGGGCCGCAGACAAATTACAATTAAGCTGTCAGAGCGGAGTCAAGAACGGCTCTCAGCGGCTCTCCACGGCTCTCAGCGGCTCTCAGCCTCACGCACCATCGGGCCTACCTGGTCTCCTTGACAGCCGCTCCACTGCTCATTAGTGAATGACACAGAGCAGATTAGTGAGGCAGACCTGCGGCTCAGCTCGAGATATGCACTCTTCACAAGGAGAAAGCGTGGATAGGGAACAGACTGTTGCATTAAGAGGAACGTACAGCGTCGTCCCTGGTGATGTGATGTTCATTAAATGAGTCAGCTCTTTGGAACGATTCCTTAATGTGAAGGCTTGGATCTGAATCTCAGTTTTTCTTTTCTGATTTGTCTGCATTTTTACAATTTTTCAAACAGAACCAACACAAGAATGAGAGCAGGTGACCGGTTCTCACTGGAGAAACACGACAGGAGCAACACCAAGGGACTTTTTTTTTTTATTGAGCAGGGTTTACAGACTTAAGTACAGAGCAGGAGAGAATGAACCATTGTGCATTCTGTGAACATGCACGCACTGATAGAGCACTCACATGTGATCAGTCTGGGATGACTCCTGTTGAAAGCAATCAGGAAAAGCTGATTGGACAAAGCGCCACACAGCACAGTGAGCAGAGAAACCAATCTTTGGCTAAATTCCCTCTGCATGTTTCAACAATGATCTAGTCCAGGGGTCTCCAACCTTTTTTCTCCAGTGAGCTCCCTTTACAAAACAGAAATGACAGAGTTACTAGTTTTAGTGTTCACAAGATACTGACTATATACAAGAGGCACGGTGAGGCTAAGATGATGTACAGTTAGATGCCTATACATTGTGTAGGCTGGAGTCTCCAACCTGTATCTCAGGAGCTACCAGCAGCTCTCCATCCCCTTACAAGTAGCTCGCCAAGGGATTTCTGAATTATTCATATTGCATTGAATAATTCAAATTTGATTGATTAAATGCCTATTTCCTTTGTAAATGTATAATACTGATGCCTAATTTTGTGCACTGTAAAATGGTCATGGTAAATGGTCACATTTTTCTATAGCACTTTTCCACCTTCAAGGCACTTAAAGCACTTTACAACAAGGGACCACTCACCCATTCACACACACATTCACACACCAGTGTACACAGACACTGTGGGAAAGGTGGGTTAAGTGTCTTGCCCAAGGACACAATGACAGCATTCATCTGTGGGAGCTGGAATCACAGCAGCCAACCTGTGGGTCAGTGGATCTGACGACTCAGCCTGTGATGTTTATGTCGAGAGCTGGAATCAAACCACCAACCTTCAGATCAGTGGGCGAATGCTCTACCAACTGAGCTACTGCGCCATAATGGTTTATGTTTTATAGACATCTAACTGTACCTCATCTTCAGCTTACCGTGGCTCTTATATTTACAAAATTTCTGGCGACTGCTAAAATTCAGAAGCTCTTTGGCATTTACTTTTACAGAAAGTAGCTCACGGGAGGAAAAAGGTTGGAGACTCTTGCTATACAACATAAACCATTATGCATTTATAAATGATACATGTACAGTGGTAATAGTCATTTAATTAATACAATTTTACTTATTCAGCACAATATGTGTCATTCAGAAATCCCTCGGCGAGCAACTTGGAAGGCGGTGGAGAGCTACTGGTAGGTTGGAGACCCCTGATATAGTCCATATTTCTCCTTAAATAGAATGAAGTATGTCCAGTGGTGTTGATGAGGCGTTCACTGTCTAGTAATTTAGAAGTAGTACTGATATATAGCTATAATTGTTAATAAAACAGTTAACCACGGTGAATGAAGCATTGCTGATCTAAAACAAATGATTAAATGAGTAAACTAAACACAGATTGAATGTTTTCTGGCTGATTCTTACTTCATGCAGTTGAATGCCTCTCCGAGTCTACACCTAAAGGGATTGCACTCTGTTGTTACACGCAGCAGGTATCCGAGTATGCACCCGTGTAACAGACAGAGTGCTTTGTTAGCGGTATGTTCAGACTGCAGCCTGAAGTGACCCAAATCAGATTTTTTTCACCCCTGTGCTCCTGTATCTGATCTTTTACTGACAGTCTGAACGAAACTCATCACATTTTTTTCAAATATGACCCAGGACACTTGGATATGTGCACCTAAAACCGATACACATCTGATCTTTTGACATGTGACTTCAGTCTGAACGGCCAGGTCACATTCATCCCACCTACACTTCACAAATGTACTTCTCGTCATAGGTAAATTGTGTCTGAACTCTATGTGAGTGAAGCAGTGAAGATCAATCCCTCTGCGACTCCACACCCACATGTTCCTTTCTACAGATGTTGCTGCCACTGCCCCACAAAACACCACGGCCAAAAACTTCACCCTTCTCCTTCTCAATCTTCTCCTTAAAACAAATCATCTGTTCATGTTCTGGCTCCGGTACGACAGCAGCTTTAAAATCTCCAGGTGCTCAAAGCTGCATCCATGTTTAGGCGACTTCGGTAAACACTGAGCATGCTATCTGTGTGTGACGTCGTCGTGTCCTCCAGTGCACATGCAGGACACTTTTAGAGCATTTAAAGTTCACACGAGATCACATACAAGTCACATTTAAATGAAAATGTGAACGACCTCGCAGAAAAATCTGTTTTCACACAAAAATCTGAATTGAGCATTAAGCCCTGCAGTCTGAACGTTTGATCACACACAGCACTAAACATATTTGCACATATTAAAAAAGATATTGCACATAATTGTTTTTAAAAATGTATTTATTATCTTTCACTTTCACTGACAGCTGCTGGACCCTGGAGGAAGACGAGACTTTATTAATTAACCAGTTACCTTTTAAATTAAGCACTGCAATAGAAATGGTGCAAAATATCAGTTTGGAATGTTATAAATGTTGATGTTATAAGTGTATATTGTGGTGTTTTAATGAATGGTGTGGTTTTGCTTGGTACTTACCTCCTTTTTCTTCCATCCAGGTCCTGAAAGAGCCCCCTGGAAATGAGCTTGGTGTATGGTTTTAGGTAGTAGTTGGGGTTTTAATTGTTATTTGTTTTTGTTTCCCATGAACCCTCTACAGGGTGCTCAAGGTTTCAGTCCACATGTGCTTTGTGGATCTGGTGAAGGCGTTCGACCGTGTCCCTCGTGGTGTCCTGTGGGGGGTGCTCTGGGAGTATGGGGTCCGGGGCCCTTTACTAAGGGCTGTCCGGTCCCTGTATGACCGGAGCAGGAGCTGTGTTCATTGCCGGCAGTAAGTCAAACCTGTTCCCAGTGCATGTCGGGCTCCGGCAGGGCTGCCCTTTGTCACCGGTTCTGTTCATTGTGTTTATGGACAGAATTTATAGCCGCAGCCAGGGGTCGGAGGGGGTCCGGTTTGGGGACCACAGGATCTCATCTCTGGAAGAGCTGGAGGAAGTGTGTGTGGAGAGGGAAGTCTGGGAGGCCCTCCTCAGACTGTTGCCCCCACGACCTGACCCCGGATAAGTGGAAGAAAATGGATGGATGGATGGATTGTTTTTGGGTTTTTAATGGAGTGTTAGGGCAATATTTGAAGCTAATGTAAATTTTTACCATCCCTGTTTTAGCTGTTGTAGTTTTACCCAATCATAACCTTTTCTTTTACAGTCCCCTAATTGCTATAAATCTACCAGGTAACAAGGTAAAAAAAATAAATAAAAATTACGTGGTACCAAATGCCGGGCGTACACTGGGCAATATTTTCAGTCGTGTCACTCAGCCCCAGCTTAAACTGTACGACCAAATCTCAGGGTTTAAAAGTTCACAGCTCACGAATCATGTTCTCACACTGTACGAACTGATGATCGGATGTGACCTGCCTGTGCACACTGTACGTTCACATAATGACCGGAGTTGTTGTTCTGGAAGAGGCGACAAATATGGTCAAAGAAATGGCTGCGTAAACGAGGGTAGGCCTGGGCAGACGTGGGCAGACATGGGCAGACGTGGGCAGTACAGGTTGTCAGTTCTTCAGAAGGAACTGGAGGTAAGTATTGTCAAGTTTTTCACCAAACGTTTGTTCTGTGTTGCTCGATTAGCTGCGCCTCCATGTCCTGTGTCCAAAACACTCTCCGGCCCATCGTCCTCCACAACCTCATATCCTGTGTCCGCGCATGTGCAGTCTGACATATTCTGGCAAATCGGCTCGTGGAACAACTTCAACAGAGCAAAACCCTCACGAGAGGCGACTGGATTTCAAACATTCTTGCGACCTACAAATGCCAATCGGGAGCCGGTTGTGAAGTATTATTCGTTTTTCTTTACCTCATGTTTATGACACGAAGCATGACACACGAAGAAGCCAAAAGTCAGCCTGATGCCCAAAATAGTCGCAGGAGTGAAACATTGGCTCAAAAAGGGTAAAAAATTGCACAGTGTACACCCAGCTTAACAGGTAAAATGTTAAGTGCATGGTATGGTAACTAATGGTAACTGCAAAGTAAATGATTGTAATTGCCTAGAAATATCTCGAGTATTATTATGAAACAACTCTGTATTAATGGGTAATTACTGGTGCTTTATGATGGTAACGTCAGAAAAATTATGATGAATTGACTCTGTAAAAAGAGAGAACATATTACTACATTTACCTGGTAGTTTACTCTAAAATTGCACCATATCATCATGTTACTAGATTAATGTGCTGCTTTGGTTTTGTAATAACTCTGCACAAAATTGAGCGATTACCAGGAAAGATTAGTGTTTCAAAGACCAGATAAAAGGCACCTCCAAACACACTGTAGTTCTGTGTTCTGCTGCTGCTGCAGAGGAAACTGCTGCTGCCTCCATACTGCACCTGCACTTTTTTTTGTAACTTTTGAAAACTGAAAAAAGTTACAAAAAACAGTGGACCATATCTTTATGCCTTTGTCTGTGTGTCGAAAAGTATAATATATTTCTGAAAGGTGGTTGATTGACAGATATTGTAACCAATCAGATGTTGTGTTTTAAGTTTGGTTGACAGCGCTACGTGTTTTAGTTGTTTTCAGTGCGTCGTGCAAGAAGTGAGTAGTGGTTTAAAGAAAGGCACATGAACATCAACCTGTTTACAGAGTGTTTTGAAGTTCTTAGCAGTAGATGATTATAGAAAATGTGTGTTCAAGGGCCAATTCTGTGTTTCAAGGAAATGCAAAGTGCCAGATGCTAAGTGCTAGCTAGCGCCCCACCATTATTACGGAGCTATTACCACTTGTTTCCGACGTGTTTGTGTAGCTACTTTATAGAGTATATTATAATTTATATTTTTTTCCTTCTGTTTGTTTGTTTCAGGACCACACACACATGCACACACCCACACAAGTTCAACGTTTTTTAATAAGTCATAAAACTGCATCAT
>NW_026571140.1:1352806-1410306 GCF_026225935.1 Boleophthalmus pectinirostris | reverse complement strand
ATTATGTTTTACTTTCCCTGTAATATACCAGACAAAAAAAAAAAATAAATAATGAAACTAGTCAGCTGTGGAGGGACTGTAGTTCGACATCTCTGCTGAGCTGAAATGAAAGAATAAATGAGGAAAGCACATGTCTACTATTTTTCTTACCGGTGCAGTTGAATGCCTCTCATAGAGTGTGTTTACATGCACATTTTTTGAGTATCCCAGTTTCTTCATGGTGTATGTATATGGTTTCAGTTTACTGGTTATGGCAATATCTTGGGTATGAGAAACTGGGTTACTGTAGCTGGTATTTTCCAATAGTAACTGAGATACTTGTGGCATGTAAACACAGTATCCCAGTTACTGCAACATACTTTCCAGTCTTTTTACCACAACAGTAGCAACATAAATAAAGTGACCGACATAAATAAAGTGACCAACATAAATAAAATGACCATACATGAGTGAAATGACTGTAAAATGAAGAGCTGCTCTAAACCTGCACATGTACAATCTGCACTTGTACGACCTGCACTCGTGTGATCACTGAAAAACTAAAACATGAACTATCTCCTGTACGATATACACACAGAACAGACTCACCATCATCATTAGTGCCTCTTCTGTCACAAAAAGAACACACATAATCCACTGAGTCGTGTCATTTAGTTCGAAAGAAGCTGATCATATGAGCGGCACATGGAGTGACCTGTTTTTATCACTGCTAACACTTTATGCAAATGAGCCATGTGGTCTTAAGTTTTGTTTCTGTAAAACGTAAACAAATGTGATCAGAGCTGAATGATCTGATCAAACGGGCTGATGTGGCTCTACAGTGGTTCTGGTTTATATGTTGTAAAGTTGTGTTTATTTATGCAGAAGATTTTAATGAAGAATCTGTTTGGTTTGATTTGTGCAGTGGATTGTGGGAGATCTCAGAGCTCCTTACTGCTAAACCTCCCGAGCTTCCT
This sequence comes from Boleophthalmus pectinirostris, assembly GCF_026225935.1. Classification (NCBI taxonomy): domain Eukaryota; kingdom Metazoa; phylum Chordata; class Actinopteri; order Gobiiformes; family Gobiidae; genus Boleophthalmus; species Boleophthalmus pectinirostris. The sequence continues at coordinate 1,409,350 of NW_026571140.1, read as the reverse complement.
CTGCTAAAGGAGCTCATGGGTTGCATTTTTTTCTGGTTTATTAAATTGATTTAAGTTCATTTTTGTGCTTGCGCATTTGTAAGATTATGTCAAGAAGCGGGGATACTCAGGAAGTATTTTGTTGAAATTGGAAACTGTGTCTCAGATCACATGGTCCTGACCTGTGGGGTGCCTCAGGGGTCGATCCTGGGTCCCCTTTTGTTCAATCTCTACACGCTGCCATTAGGCCAGTTAATAAGCAGCAAAAACATGTCCTACCACAATTATGCAGATGACACTCAGATCTACGTCTCTCTGGCAGCAGGAGACTATGGACCAGTGGAGTCACTTGGTCACTGCATCCAACAGATCAGTGTGTGGATGCAAAACAACTTTCTCCAGCTAAACTCTGACAACACTGTGAGTCATAGTGTTTGGTCCACAGAAACAAAGGGACAGTGTCAGCAGTCACCTCCAGTCTCTCTCTCTAAAACCTTCAAATCAGGCAAGAAATCTCAGGGTAATAATGGACTCAGACTTGAACTTTAACAGCCACATCAAATCAATAACATCTGCAGACTTTTACCATTTAAAAAACATCGCAAAAATCAAAGGTTTATTGTCTAAAGCAGACTTGGAGAGACTTATCCATGCGTTTCTCTCCAGTAGATTAGACCACTGTAATGGTCTGCTCACTGGCCTCTCCAAACAAGGACTAGGAAGTACGAGCACATGCGTCCTGTGCTCAGGTCTCTGCACTGACCCCTGTGGGTCAGAGAATAGACTTTAAAGCAAAACTGCACAAGACTTTGTACAAGTCTGTCCATGGCCGAGCACCAAAGTCCATCTGTGACATGTTAGTGTCATATGAACCATCTCACACTCTGAGGAGCTCAGGGACCAGCCTCCTGCTGGTGCCCAGAGTCACGACTAAACAAGAGGAGTCAGAGTTTCAGGTTCATGCAGCTAAAACCTGGAACAGTCTGAACATGAGATGGACTCGACTTTGACGCTGTTTAAATCCCGGCTCAAAACAGTTCTGTTTCACTGTGCATATGACTGCACTCCTCTCTCTAATTTATGTAATTAATGTCTCTCTCTCTTTTTTAATTATAATCTTTAATTTTGTGATGATTATTTATGTTTTGATTTGTTTTTATTGTTATTTATATGTATTTCTTATTCTGTAAAACACTTTGAATGACTTTGTGTATGAATTGTGCTCTACAAATAAACTTGCCTTGCTTTGCCTTACTCCATTTGATCATGTACACAGGGATATGAGTGTGCCAGTGTCAGCGCGCATGTATACGCGGTATCCCGAAAACTGACAGAACTGGGATATGGTTAATAACCGGGATACTATTGTGCATGTAAACACACTCATAGTCTGTGCGTAAAGTAATTGTGCTGGGCTGTTACATGCAGCAGGTTTGTCCACATGTGTTATTAAATCTTTGACATTTGATTCATGACTCTTTAACTGTAGTTCACGAGTTTACATGCATTTTAGAAAACTGTTTGAATCGTACTAGAGCAGTTCTCCTGTTTCCTGCTGTACATGTAAACGCAGTGACTGACATCTGACTGTGTTTTCTGCTCATGTGAAATGTAGAGCACTTGAAATAAGAGTCGTCAAAAATCACCACTTCCATAAAAAGCGTATTGTCATTGTGCTCATGAGTCATGCGGTGTTACTTAAGGGGATATACATGATTGGCAGGTGAATGCTGTCACAATGTGCTATTAGCTTTAGAGTGCAGGCTGCAATTTAACAGCTGTCAACCAGAGTGGAGACAATTTCCATAAAAAGGACTTTCAACAACAAGCATTTCCTGAATGGAGCTCAACAGTCCCGCCCACGTCAGAGCTCGCTGTGGTTATGGAGGTAAATGTGCCATTCATTTCTCACATCGACTTTTAGATTCAAATGTTAAAGACGACATACTGTGCTTGTGTCTGCTGCTCTGTACTTCTAATCTATGACGCCCGTGGATCATTATCTTTATACTTTGCACATTTTAACACAATACATAGATCTAAAATGACTTAATGGTAGAAACAAGTCTGCTGGCTTTCACATAAAAAAAAAAAAAGGCAATGGAAGAAGATGAAAATGAAATACAATTACAAAAACTAAGTAAGTACATCACAGTGGACATCTTGAATAGGAGAATAAAGATCTCTGAGGGTGACTGAGAAGAGAACACATCTAACCCGGTCAAAACTACAGTGGTGTAACTAATGACTAACTTTGCATTTTTTTAAGTTTCAGACATATTTTAATAAAGGTGCCTTCTGTAAGTTTTCACGTGAAGGGTCTATGTGGATATGTTTTGCTTTTCCTGAGATGTTCTAGAGCACAGGTGTCCAACATACGGCCCGTGGCCAGATCCGGCCCTCCAAGACCTTTAATCTGGCCCTTGGCTGATTTTCTACTAAAATATTTGAATTATATTTTTTATTAAAATCTTGTTAATTTTCTGTGGTGTTTATCACAGCAGCGCCTCCAGCGTCTCTGTACGTGGCCCCTCCCACCAGAGCAGCACAAATGAAGACTTGTCTCTTTCCAAACGCTCTTAAAGGACGATCGTTTTGACTGTTGACCGTGACCCCCTCATCAGAAAAATGTCCAACATGAGAAAAGTGGAGCCGAGTGAAGGATTTTACAACAAAAAATTGACTTACTCCTATTTACATACAAGTTCATGTTAAAACATTGTGTTGAAATTGCATTTTTTTAAGTTTCAGGTTGTTCATCATATTATAATACTTTGTAAAAGAAAGAGTTCATCAATTAAAAAAGATTTCTGTAATAGATTTGCGTTTCTCATCACAAATATTTGAACTTATTGTTATTTTTGGGGTTTATATGCCTTGAGTTTTCTGATCTGGCCCCTTTGGGATCAAAGTAGTTTGGATACGGCCCCCGGACCAAAATGAGTTTGACATCAGGGGTTCTAGAGCATTCACCTTGCATATCTCATGGACACAAGCATGAGATTCAATCAATCAATCAAACTTCATTTCTATAGCACCTTCCAACGACCAAAGCCGACCAAAGTGCTGTACTACATTAAAACAGGATAAAAAACAATAAACATCATACAAACAAAGCAACAAAGCACATTACACCATTAAAATAAAGAGTCACAAGGCCACTAAGTCTTAAAAGCCATTCTAAATAAATACGTTTTAAGTTTGGCTTTGAACAGAGGCAGGTCAGGGATGGACTGTAACTCAATCGGCAAAGAGTTCCAGAGTTTTGGACTGGCCACTGCAAAAGAATGATCACCCCACTGTTTGCACCGGGACCGGGGGACCTCCAGCAGATGTTGCCCAGCAGATCATAGAGCTGTGCTGAGCTGGTGAGGGCTCAAAATCTCACACAGGTAGGAACATGAAGCCATGAGGCCAAAATTTCGTCATCTAGATCTGTAGAACTGTGCAGAGAGACTCTGCTCACAGTAACAATGTATGTTTCTCAAGGTATTTTTGAGCATTATAGGTTGCAGTCGGATAAATCTAAATATAAGTTGAGTGGATAAGTGGATATGTTTAATGTCTCACTGTAGAACTGTAGAACATTCAAAGGCAAAGCAATAATCTCTCAATCACGACAGACAGGTGTCCTCTCATTCTTGTGACTTAAATTTAACATGTTTTTTGACCTCAGGAGTATTTTATATTTTCTAAATCAATGTCAGCATTTGATAGATTTACTTCATTAACCCCACCTCCATTCCACTGAGGTGTTGAGGCTGAGCTCCCTCTGCTGTCAGCAACACATATAAACAATCAGAAAGTGAACACTTGACGGCCTTAACCGTGTAAATGCTAGGTTAGAGACATGCTAGGCTAATAGAGCCATGTGTTCTATACACTATACACAGACTGTAGAATGAGTCTGCTGATGGTTTATGGCAGGGCTGTCCAAACTTTTTTCATCAAGGGCCACATATGTAAACACAGATGAAGCATAGGACTGATTGAGGGCCGTCGACTGGTGCTCAATACAGTGAATAATTGAAATATGTGCATGTTTAACACATTAGAATGATCCATCAGTCTTTATTCACGCTAAGATCCTTAAAACCACACACTAAATATTAAATATCAACTTTATCAAGGTGGATAAAAAAAAAAAAAAAAAAAAACTTGCGGTAAAAAGTAAAATTTTAATTGATGCAAGGTCATTTGGGCCAATTCACCTGGAAGCCTGAGGGCCAAGAAAAAAAAATGTCTGAGTGCCGCATTTGGCCCCCGGGACATAGTTTGGACATGCCTGGTTTATGGACGTAAAACTGTGAAGGAGAAGTTTGGATTTTTACCTATGACACAACAAAATGGGCAAAATGCAAATTGAGCTTTTTTAAGAGTTCAGAGAAGAAAACTTTGGATTCATTTATATGTATGAATGTTTTTGATGACAGGTCAACAATGTAACATGGAAGAAAGGTAAAAAAAATTTAATTAAACTATGTTTATATGCTCATCACGTAGTTGATTAGCCTCTAATGAGTTTTTTAGTAAAGAGGGAGAATTATGCAAAACCATGTTATAACGTTGTTCCCTCATCAAAAAACATGCCTGGAGAGGTTTTACAGTAATCTAACAATCTCTCCCAGACTCTGAGAGAGCAACGCTCAACCCACAACCCGACACACCACGTCTCCCACTCAACAATTCTCCATAAATACAGAAAAACATGAAACAAATCTGACCACAACAACTTGACAAATCTGATGTAATGTGCAGGAGTTTCATTAGTGGGATGTACATTGATAATGTTGTGATAGTGCTCTGAAGGGGGAGTGACTTAACATGGAGAGCAAAAGGGAAAAAAGTGAAACTCATAAAATATGTTATTCTGTTGTTTTTGGTGAATGTAGCATTTTCAAAACCAAAAAAAGGAGAAATGGTGATCTAAATATGTTTTATGTTCTGTTGTGTGTTTTGATGAGGATCAGGATGGTGTGAGCTCCTCCATTGTCTCCTGGATCACACACTACCTGTCAGACAGACCTCAGTACGTGCGACAGGGAGCACCCTGTCTGATACTGTGGTCAGTAATGTAGGAGCTCCACAGGGTACAGTCCTGTCTCTGTTTCTGTTCACTCTGTACACCTCTGATCTTCAGTGCAGCTCTGGGTCCTGCACCTGCAGAAGTTCTCTGGTGACTCTGCAGTGGTTGGGTTTATCAGATGGACAGGAGCTGGAGGACAGGACACTGATTGCAAACTTAGTGGACAGGTCCCAGGTAAATCATCTGCTCCTGAACATTGACAAGACCAAGGAACTGGTGATGGACTTCAGGAAGAAGAGGACACCAGTGGAGCTCGTCACCATCCAGGACCATGAGGTGGAAATAGTGACCGATACAAGTACCTCAGCGTCCAGATGAACAACATACTGGACTGTGGACTGGAGGGACAAAGTAATGCTGTGTACAAGACGAGCATGAGGAGACTCGACTTTCAAAATGTGCAGCAAGTCACTGGAGATCTTCTCCCAGTCTGTGGAGGCCCCTGTACTGGTCTGTGTTCTGCTGGAGGAGCAGCTCCAGGAAAAGAGACACTGGGAGGATCCACAAACTGATCCATAAATCTGCTCATGTGATCGACTGTGAACTGGAGACATTTGCTCTCCATCATGAACACTCCTGCTCACTGCACCAGACTATAGATGTACAGATAATACTCCCTACAACTGGACAACAACTCAACTTATGTACAGATAATACTCCCTACAACTGTACAACAACTCACCTTTATGTGACAGATAATACTCCCTACAACTGTAACAGATAACTCTGTGTCCTGTCAATCATCAGATCATCTTTGCACTGTGTTTCTTCTTGTATGTAGCTGAAATATATTTGTATTACTATATATATAATTTTTACTTTTACATTACATTTACACATACATTTATTTATTTATGAATTATCTTGCATCAGTCTCTTTCTATTTTTGCTGCTTATTTATAATTTATTATTACCATTGATAATGTTGCTGCTGTGTTCAAATCATTTCCCTTGTAGATCAATAAAGTTTGTCTAAGTCTAAGTCTAAGTTAAAAATAAAACCCCACAGATGTAAAAGACCCTGTCTTTAAGTACATTGAAAATGAAAAGGAACTGGGAAATGAAAATGAGACTTTCACAGTTTCAAGAAGTTGAACCCAAATGACCCCAAACCCAACTTGAGGCGTGTTTTAGATGAGCAAAAAGAAAATCAGTTGTTTGAATGAACCACAGAGCATCATGAATACATCTTCCATCAGGCTCCATCCAGTTCACTGCTCTTATTGATCGGAGCAGCCGTCGCACTCTAAAAATGTGACACACTCATTATTGTGGCTCCTGAGAATCTGAACTCTGACCTCTTCTGTTGCTTTCACATTCTACAATTTGATGATGTCGTAATTTCAGTTGGAGGGCAGAGGCCTGTGAAACTCTGCAGGAGATTGACTCTTTTTGGAAGACGTATCCAAAACACCTTATCGAACCTGCAATACTAATGTTCTTTCAACTGACAACAATCACGTCTTTGATTGTTTCATGTGGATTGGTTCAGTAATTACAGAAATATGAATAGTGTTGGGGAGTAACAGATTACATGTACAGGAGTTATGTAATCAGAGTACAAATTATGAGTAACTGTATTCAGTTACAGTTACTGTTTCCATGAGTGGTAATTGGATTACAGTTACTTTGTTGAAATAAATGGATTACATGGTGGTATTTTCCTGTTTTCACATTTTGGGCCAAAACCAGGACTAAAACCAGAACTAAACCAGGACTAAACCAGGTCTAAACCAGGACTAAACCAGGTTTAAACCAGGTTTAAACCAGGTCTAAACCAGATCTAAACCAGGTCTAAACCAGGACTAAACCAGTTTTAAACCAGGTTTAAACCAGGTCTAAACCAGATCTAAACCAGGACTAAACCAGGACTAAACCAGATCTAAACCAGGACTAAACCAGGACTAAACCAGGTCTAAACCAGGACTAAACCAGGACTAAACCAGGTTTAAACCAGGACTAAACCAGGTTTAAACCAGGTCTAAACCAGATCTAAACCAGGACTAAACCAGGTCTAAACCAGATCTAAAGACAAAACATCTTATTTTAACATTTCCTAGTCTTTGTTTCTCTACAACAAATCAATTAATCCAAAGTATTCAGATTACATTACTCACTTTAAGTAATTTAATGGATTATGTTACAAACTACATTTTGGGCTATGTAATCTGTAATCTGTAGGGGAATACATTTAAAAGTCACCTTCCAAACACTGAATATGAACCATAAATCAGGTCGACACATCTGTATCTGACACTTACAGCAAACTCCACCTGAGGATTCTACCCTGTCCTCTGTTTAAACTCTTCTATCATCTACCCGCACGAATCACACTTCAGGTCCTCAAACCTTCACAACCAGTGGCTCTGTGGTTCTATCCCAGCTCTGACTGATGTGTACTGTTGTTGTGAGCGTGAGCAAGACACTTTACCCACTTTGCCCTTGCGTGAACATGGTGTGTTCCAGTTGTATTCAAATACCACCATATACACTACCGTTCAAAAGTTTGGAGTCGCCCAGACAATTTTGTGTTTTCCACGAAAAGTGACACTTTTATTTACCACCACGAGTTGTAAAATGAACAGAAAATATAGTCAAGACATTGACAAGGTTAGAAATAATGATTTGTATTTGAAATAATATTTTTTTTCCTTCAAATTTAGCTTTCGACAAAGAATCCTCAATTTGCAGCAATTGCAGCATTGCAGACCTTTGGCATTCTAGCTGTTCATTTGTTGAGGTCATCTGGAGAAATTTCACCTCACGCTTCAAGTATCCCCTCCCACAAGTTGGATTGATTGGATGGACACTTCTTGCGTCCGTACGTACGGTCAAGATGCCCACTTCTCTTTCTACTCTGCTTAGAGGCTTTTTGTGCTGTTTTCTGAAGGGAGTAGTTACACACCAGTTTCTTGGCAATTTCTTGCATGGAATAGCTTTAATTTCTAAGAACATAAATAGACTGTTGAGTTTCACATGAAAGTTCTTCTTTTTCTGGCCATTTTGAGCATTTAATTGACCCCACAAATGTGATGCTCCAGATTCTCAACCTGCTCAAAGAAAAGTCAGTTTTAGAGCTTCTCTAACCAGCTAAACAGTTTTCACCTGTTCGAACATGATGCACAAGGGTTTTCTAATCATCCATTACCGTTCTGACACAATGAGCAAACACATTGTACCATTAGAATACTGCAGTGACAGCTGCTGGAAATGGGCCTCTATACACCTGTGTAGATATTGCATCAAAAAACAGGCATGTGTGGCTAGAATATTCATTTACCACATTAGCAATGTATAGAGTGTATTTCTGATTAGTTTAAAGTTATCTTCATTGAAAAAAAAACAGTGCTTTTCTTTCAAAAATAAGGACATTTCTAAGTGACCCCAAACTTTTGAACGGTATTGTACATAAAGCAGTCTGTAGTTAACACGCTTCAGGATTTACTGACAATATTTCCCTAGTTTAACCATTTTGATGAATATAATTTGACTTCTCAGTTGGTGGAAACTACTACACTGTAAAAAACGGTCAAAGTTTGTCTAATTACCACAATAGTTTGGTTTAGTTTTGACCAGTGAATGACAAACATTTTGTTTTGCTAAATGGATGTGTACATTGTGGTCCTTGTATGTAAACTGTCCCTGCAGTTTAGATGAAATCTTGTACAAACTGCCACTGAAGTGACGGCCTGGGCTCCAGAACAGGCTCCACATTTCTCCAACAGTTTATGAAGGATGGATCAGCCAATCAGGGGCAGGCATGCTCTGTTTGTATTGGAAAAATTAAACGGGGAAAAAAGTCAATTAACCCTTCCAGACTGACACTATCGTATACTCGTATATGATGCCTGGGAATATGTTTTATATAACCCCACATAATTTTACAACCATAAAAGATAGAAACTTTTTTTTTTCCTTCCTTGAAAAGCTGAGATGACGAAGGGAAAATTAGTGTCCAATAGGATCTTTGTTTTCCACCAAACTCATGTGCTCTGTCCATTTTGATTGGGCCAAAAGAGTGTAGTGAGTCAAAATGGTCGATGCTCTGAGCGTCTGTGTTCAGAACAATTGAAAAAGTCACTCTAATTGTTATTTCTCAAATAAAAGGAAAATGACACATCTTGGTCTGTGTAATTGTGCATCTCTTGCTGTTTTTATTATTTTTATAGTCTAAATGTCCAAATCCAAATGTAATAAACCTCATGGAAATGGAAGTGATGTGGCTCTGTGTCCTGGACCTGACACCAGCTGTAAACATGACTGACACCAGGAAAATCATGAGGACATTGCCCTAAATAAGTCTTTTTATGTCTAAAAGTTGTTTATACATAGTTGAAAAAACGGAGGCACAAAAAGTACCAAATAATTAAAAGCTTTTAATACCTCATGGCAGATAAAGTTGATGAAGCTGAAGGACCCAAACATGTTGGTGTGATTTGAACTTTATCTGCCATGTGCTATTAAAGGCTTTTCACTTCTTGTACTTTTTGAGTGCCACTGTTTTTCAACTCTGTATCTGAGACTGGTCAGTTCACTGAAAGGACAATTCTGCACAATTTCTGTATCTCCAAGTAGCACTCCTGCCCCTCAATGTTTTGCTGTTTATTATTGTTTATACATGTTTGCTGTGTGTTTTGTATGAAAAAGTGTGGATTTTATTTATTATTATTATTATTATTATTAGTCTGGTCCTGTAGTTTTTATTATAGCCTTATGACACAACTCCAGCTGCAGATTGTGAAATAACAGGTTGTACTGAAAAAAGGACGTATAACACTTCATTAGGGGTTAAAGGGACAGTTTGAAAAGCAAAATTAAGAAAAAATCCAGGCAAGGACAAATAAATTATTAAAACATATTCAAATAGGTCTTGAAGGATTAATCGGAAGTGACAGAAATATATTTATTTGTGTTAGAAACAGTGTTGGGAAGGTGACTTTTAAAATGTATTCCCCTACAGATTACAGATTACATACCCCAAAATGTAGTTTGTAATGTAATCCATTAAATTACTCAAGGTAAATAATGTAATCTGAATACTTTGGATTACTTGATTTGCTGTAGAGAAGCAAAGACGAGGATATCATAACCTAAGATGTTTTGTCTGTTAAAAGAAAATAAAAAGCCCAAACTTTACTGAACCAAATTAAAAATATTATTGATAGAAAAGGAGGAGACACGGTCCACACGGCATGGTTTAGTCCTGTTTTAATCCGGGTTTAGTCCTGGTTTAGTCCTGTTTTAATCCGGGTTTAGTCCGTTTTAATCCGGGTTTAGTCCTGGTTTAGTCCTGTTTTAATCCGGGTTTAGTCCTGGTTTAGTCCTGTTTTACCTGGTTTATCCGGGTTTAGTCCTGGTTTAGTCCTGTTTTAATCCGGGTTTAGTCCTGGTTTAGTCCTGGTTTAGTCCTGGTTTAGTTTCCTGGTTTAGTCCTGTTTTAGTCCGGGTTTAGTCCTGGTTTATTCCTGGTTTAGTCCTGGTTTTAGTCCTGGTTTAGTCCTGGTTTAGTCCTGGTTTAGACCTGGTTGAGACCTGGTTTAGTCCTGGTTTGTACCTGGTTTAGTCTTGGTTTAGTCCTGGTTTAGTCCTGGTTTAGACCTGGTTTAGTCCTGGTTTATACCTGGTTTAGTCTTGGTTCAGTCCTGGTTTAGTCCTGGTTTAGTCCTGGTTTAGCCCAAAATATGTGAAAACAGGAACACACCTCTGTGTAATCCATTTATTTCAACAAAGTAACTGTAATCCAATTACCACTCACTGAAACAGTAACTGTATCTGAATACAGTTACTCATAATTTGCACTCTGATTACATAACTCTGGTACATGTAATCTGTTACTCCCCAACACTGGTTACAAATGACAGGTGACCAATGAGCTCCTTCGTTTCATATACACACTGAAAACAAATCTGATTGGACGATCACGTTTGAGCAGGTTAGAGAAGTGCAGAAGAGCCTCAAACACCAGTCTGGGTTTGACAAGCAACTTAAGTGAGACAGAACTATGATAAATATTTACCACATGTACTCCAGGCCTCTTAGGTACGGCCCACCTAAAAGAAGTTATGTTCACTGTACTTTAAGTCGCTTCAGTCTTGCATGAGCAGCAGGAGTTTTTTTGGTATTTGTGGACACAGAGCTGTGACTTACACATCATGGTTGAGTGTTTTGCCCGTGTTGGCTCTACACACGTCCTTTAGACCAAGGCTGAGGAGTTAAAAGGTCTGAATAATGCACATCACAGGCCAGTGAAAGTGCTGACAGTGGCTGCAGTTCATCTACATCAGGATTAGCACCTCTCTGCTGACTGCACACTCCAAACAGCTTCATTTGTGCACGGGACAGAGCGGCCGCCAAGTCTGCAAGCAAATCAGCACCAGTCAATGTGTCTAATGACTGAGAGTGTGAAAGGAGGAGAGGAGTGGAGAGAGGAGAGTGGAGGACTGGAGAGAGCAGGGGACCAGGAGAGAGGAGGAGAGAAGAGAGAAAGACAGGAGAGAGGAGGAGAAAGGAGGAGAGGACAGGTGTGGAGAGAGGAGGACAGGAGAAGGGTGGAGAGAGGAGGAGAGGAGGAGAGAGGAGGAAAGGAGAGGGGTGGAGAGAGGAGAAGAGAGGAGGAGAGGAGAGGGTAGGAGAGAGGAGAGAGGAGGACAGCAGAGGAGAGGAGAGATGGACAGCAAAGGAGAGGATAAAGAGAGGGGGATGAGGAGAACAGAGGAGAAAGGAGGAGAGAAGAAGAGGAGATCAGAGGAGATGGGAGAGAGGAGAAGAGAGGAAGACAGGAGCGAGGGGAAGAGAGCAGGACAGGAGAGAGGAGGGGAGAGGAGAGGGGGGGAGAGGACAGGAGTGAGGAGAGGAGAGAAGGAGAGAAAAGGAAAGGGGTGGAGAGAGGAGGGGAGAAGAGGAGAGGAGAGGTGGACAGCAAAGGAGAGGAAAAAGATAGAGAGGGGGATGAGGAGAACAGAGGAGAAAGGAGGAGAGAAGAAGAGGAGATGAGAGGAGATGGGAGGAGAGAGGAGAGTGGAGTGTGGTGGAGCGATATTCATGTGTCATGTGTTTTATCTGCTGCGGAGAAGCTGAGTCTGGGACAGTGTGCAGAGAAGCAGCAGCAGGACATGAAGTCCGTGTGCACATGGAGATCTTTAACTCAGTCACACGAGCCACAAGCCAAAAACACAGACGACATTTCCATCCTCCTGCTCTGGTGAGACTCTGTGAGCGGCTTTCAGAGCGATGGGAACAAAAATGACATTGTTCTGAAAATGTCGCATATAAATAAAAAAACTGAGACTTATACATCATCATTTTCACTGAGAGGATTGAGCCGTAAGTTACAGACAAGTTACAGACAGTGTGACCAGATTTTCAGAATTAAAAACTGGGACGTCCCTGGTTTGTGGTGGTTGGTAATAATAAAATTGTAAAACGATTGCGTAATTAAAGAAAATTGTTCTGCACTCAGCACTAATGTGAGTCAGTATAGTTATGTTTTCTTTGTGTTTTGGTCGTTTTTAAGCAGCTTTTCTGTATTTTACCTAAACAAATGCCACTATATGTCTCTCTTTACTGTTGGCAGGGATCTGATTGGTCAAAAATAGGGACACCTGGGACATTTCTTGTATAAAACTGGGACAAATCAGTGGTTTTGGATAAATCTGCTGGGACAGGGGACACAGGCTCAAAACTGGGCCTGTCCCGGGTGAATAGAGTCAGCAATCTGTGTTTCATTCATTCATTCGTTTTTCAATATAAAACCAAAAATAAGAAAATGAAAACAACAGTTTTCTTCATTATTTGTCTCTAAAATCAAAATGAAAAAACAGATAATGATTCATTTTCAAATTTGTGTTTAAATGAAGAATGGAAAAACGGATAACGGCCGTTTCCCGTTTACGTGACTTCTGTGACTGCGATGCCGAACTTTTGCACTGCATACGGACTGAACCAGGACCGATCCAGGCCCGAGACCAGACCGGAAAGAAAGAAAGAATTCAAACATGTGCATTTAGGATGGAGTCTGGAGACATTTATTCACGCTCAGATAGAAATTTAGACAAACTTTATTGATGCACAAGGATATGATTTGGACACAGCAGCTCACATATGACAATATAATCTAATAACAAAGAGAAAAATATAAATGGTAGCAAAAAAGAGCAAGAAACAGATGTGAAATAAGATATAATTATATAAATGTAAACGTCAAAATAAAATAGAAAGATAAGTAATAAAATATAAAATCACAGCTTAAGATATACATTTTCAAAAAGATACACTAAATATGAATTTTCTACATTGTGCAGCAAAAAATATTCCTTATGCTCCTTGGAGCAATTCACCTGGATGTTTGAAGACCAAGAAAACATGCCTGATGTAAGTAAAGCCTCGTTTCCATTGAATCACTTCTGGAGTGTCTCCACTGTCTAAACCAAACCGTACAGTCCTGTCTGAGTGTTCTGAAGAAAACACCAACGATGAAGAGGAAGTTGTTTAGTTTTTACTCCAGTTTTAGTTTCAGCTTCAGCCACGTCTCACTGCGCCACAGACTAATGACTAAACTAAACGTCTGCGAAAGTATGATTCATTCATGCACTGTGCAACCAAAATATGACATACGAGTTTATTTCCAGAGTATTTCCTTGTTTCGTGGAACTCCTCCTACACTTTTGTTGAAGTGTGCAGCTAATTTTTGTCCTTTTAAAATGGTGTACCGCCCATAGCCTCAGCCTGAGCCCTCACCGCTGAAGAGAATTGGGATAGTCATTCGTCTCTGGTGAAAGGCTGAAAGTGCAGTTTAGCTGTGGTGTGTGAAAGTGTGAAGCCTCTGAGCAGCGTTCTGTAATGTTATCCTAATGTGAAAAAACTCTGGATTACAGATTTAAGAGAACCACTGTCATTTTTTTGGCTCCTCTGTCAACCACAATCAGATAATTCACTTTGCGGGCTGTCCTTCTGCACACACTTCATTTCTCCACGCTGCACTCATGTATTCATCTGCTCCATCATCTCCGCTGGGACAGACCTGCTCCTGGCCTCATCATCTGCTCCGCACATTCTGCTCCGAGGTGGACCCAGAGCCATGGATTGTGGAAGGGGAGAGTTTCTGGAGAGGCTCAAGCGTCAGACTTAAAAGAAGTGCGTGATGTAGTCCAGACCCGATCAGGAGGCTGCGCTGAAGGTGGTTGGACTTAAACGCTACAGCTGACATGACAAACAAGCCAACGAAATCTCCCCGTTGTCTGTCAAATGTGCTGATCCTGCTCCAAATGGCCCTGACCCACAAGCTTCATGTAATTACTGCATATGCTGATTACATTCTACAGCAGAGGAAATGAAATCATGCAGGTTTAGACTAAAGCACACTTATGTCCATGATTACACAGACATGGCTTCCATCACATTGTGCTGGCAAACAGGAGGGAGTGTGAAACGGGCCAAACACCTTTAGACGCTTTAGGAGGGTGACCAGGCTTTCAAAATTCTAAACTGCGACACACTGGGGTTGAGATAGTTGGTGTAAATAAAATAGTGAAAAGAGTGTGTTGCATTGTTCATTCTTGACTCAATTTGGCTCAGTATATTACCGTATTTTCCAGGCTATAGGCTACGTTCAGACTGCAGGGCTTAACGTTTTTGCGAGGTTGTTCACATTTCCAATTAAATGTGACTTGTAAGTGACTCCAGTGTGAACATTAAACGGCCCGAAAGTGTCCCGCATGTGACACTGGAGACACGACGACGTCAACCACAGCGAGTGTGCTCTGTGTTTATGGAAGTTGTCCAAACATGGACACGAGCATCGCACACCTGGAGATTTTAAAGTTCCTCTCGTACCGGAGCCAGAACATGAACAACTTACTTGTTTTAAGGAGGAAATTGAGAAGGAGAAGGATGAGTTTTTTTTGTTCCTTTCAAGATGTTTTGTGGGGCAGTGGCAGCAGCGTCTTGAAAGGAACATGTGGATTTGGAGACGGAGCCAAGAGTGGTGAGTGGTGATGTGCTTCACTTCAGTGACATGGAGTTTGTTAACAATTTTCGCCAACTTCAGCACAGAATAGTGACATTTGTGGCTTGTTGATAACGTGTAGGTGGATGAATGTGCTTTGGCCATTCAGACTGAAGTCACATGTCAAAAGATCAGATATGTATCAGTTTCAGGAGCACATATCCAAGTGTCCTGGGTCACATTTGAAAAAACTGGATCTGTGTCGTTCAGATGGTCATTAAAAGATCAGATACAGTTCACATAGAGGCCAAAAAATTGGATTGGGGTCACTTCAGGCGGCAGTCTGAACGCAGCCTTAGACACGCTCTTAAGCCTCCAACCCCATCAGAAAACTATTGCACACCCCACAATCCAGAGCGTCCTATACACAAATCTACTCTGGTGTCCCAGCACCACTTCAGTAAACTACAAAGCCGCACCAAACACAGAAAACACAAACACACACGGAGCAGACAGCGACCACACAGCGACAAACACCCACAGACACACTCATCACTCCACATGGACGAGGAACGGAACGGAGGAACGAACCAAAAAAGCGAGTGCAATGTGCCACTTCTAGACACGACTGAACAACTGAGTCACTGCGAACACGCCGACAATCCGTTGGTCCCAGACACACCCTCCCTACACGCCACAACTGAACAAAGCCCAGAGTCACCGTGAACGAACAAACAAACAAAACCACTCACCCATCACACTGTTGGGTTTCCTTTAAAGTCCAGTGTGGTTTATTTGTGAAAAAAGTTCGAAAATAAACCATTTAATGACAGTGCATCTTATAATCCAGAGCTCCTAATAGCCCGGAAAATACAGTAGTGTCAATGTATTTTTTACCTTATGGTCAAGCATGGATTTTCTGTATTTTAGCGAAACAAATATAAAATATAGAAATATAAAATCCCTCTCTTTATTGTTGATGAATATCAAATTGGTCAAAAATAGGGACACCTGGGACATTTCTTGGACAAAACTGAGACAAATCAGTGGTTTTGGATAAATCTGCTTCGACAGGGACACAGGCTCAAAACTGGAATTGTCCTGAGTAAACAGGGACGTCTGGTCACGTTACAGCTTTAAAACTAAAGTTACAAGTGACAGGTGTGAGTGTGGATGATGTTAGTGTGTGATTGATGTTGGAGCTTGCCTATGTTCCCTCAGCCCTATGTTCACTCATTTCATTTTTTTTTTTCTTCAAAATTAGGCTCTATGTTCCCACATTTACTTTATTGTCTACATGCATCAGATTTTATCCCCATTTTTCCCAGTGGGTTAGTCATTTACCCCCAGCCTGTTCTCCAGCAGCAGCTGACATGTCATGCAGAGGTCATGGAGCAAAAAACCCGGGGTTAAAATGACTCTGAATCATCTGTTTAAATGTGGTACAAAAAGTTTATAAAGCAGTATAAAGAGTTTCATTTTGAGAAAAATCTTAGAAATGAGGGAACATAGGACTGAGAGAACACAGGGCTGACCCTGTTGAGGTTGTCCAGTGCAGTAGACCAAAAACTCCAAAGACCAAAAGTCCAAAGAGAAGACTGAAATAATTGTAGCCTAAAAGAAACCAAAAGCCCTCAGCAGCCTCAACCTCCCAGCATCTCCTCACACACACCTTCAGTCATTTGTTTGTGTGTCTGTCACAAATCCAGCCCCCAGCCCCTGACAGCAGACCTGCATGAACTGACCAGACACAGTGTGGGTGACCTGGGCACTGAGGTCACATGACAACCAGCCGTGTGCAGAGTCATAAATGTGACAGCTTTGTCCCAAATTCTACATCCTTAAGAATGTTTAGAAAAGGGTCTCCAACCTTTTTCTTCTGGTGAGCTACTTTACAAAAAGAAAATGCCAAAGAGCTCCTCAGTTCACTGCTCATAACAAACTGAACACAGGAAAGTCTTAGATGGGGAACAGTTAGACACCCATAAAACATGGACATTTTTAGTGCACAAAGTTCAGCATCATGATGATACATTTATAATGGTAGTTCATTAAATATGAGTCACTTAACACAATACATATTATTCAGAAATCCCTTGGTGAGTTACTTGGAAGGGGGTGCAGAGCTACCCCTGGTTTTGATGATTTGGGACAACAATCGATTAAAAAGAAGGACAATATTCATATACTATTGTAAACTCCTTTTTTGTGTATTTGTGTAGTTTTATGTCACACTTCTACCATGGGATGGTAGAAGTGTGACATAAAGGTTTACAACAGACAAGTCTCCACCGTCAGCTCTCTCCTGGATGAGAGACTGTAGAGGACAGTGTGTGGCTGCAGTGAGGCTCTGGAGGCTCAGCAGCTGCTGTTTATCACTTGGTGGTGACCAGAGGGCTCGACTGCACAGACTGCCTTATCTGTCTAGTATCTTACCTTTTGGATGAATAGTGAACTCTAAAGAGCTTCTGGGAGTCTTGAAAGGTGCAAAATAAATCCAAGACTTAATGAATTCAGAATTTATTTACTGCTTGGGAAAATCCTCCAGCTCAGCAGACTCACATCTAGAGAACGTTCAGTAGCTGCTGGTGTCACATCAGCTCAAGGTCAGATGGGTCAAATCTCTACGAGAACAAATGTGTGTACAAATGAGAACATTGTTTCATCTGGAAATATGCACCAGGAAGGGCATCTGCTTAAATACAACTGAAAACTAAGAAAAACAATAGAACACATAACATGTATGTGACACTCATGAGGAGGAGGTATTTCACTCTTATGAGGTATAAACTGTAACACGTCACATATTTAGATCACCATGTTACCTTTTATTAATTTCAAAATACTATATTCATCTAAAACTACATATTAACCTGTTTAATTGGTTAATAAGTGCCCCCTCCCTCTGCTCCCCCTCTTCAGAGTGATAACTCACTAAACTATTGCGTCAGGTTTGTGAAGTTGTATTGTATTGTTCTGTGTCCTGCTTTTATATTTATGGTAACATTTGCATGAGTGACATGTAAAACCTCTTCAGGCATATTTCTGATGACAGAATAATGATAATATGGTAGAAAGCTCCAAAAATGTGCTTTTGCATAATACCCTCTTTTGAATGTTAAAATAGTCGTGGCTTTAAAACAGGAGAGGAAGCAGAAAGCTCCTGTGTGCTCCACACACACTCCCCTGAAAGCAGCATGGTTACACAGACGATGAAAGCCTCTGAATGTTGTTGGTTTCCCTTTATATAAAAGCGCGGCCCATTTCCTGTGCACTGTGTGGATGATTGGTGCCATTTGAAAAGTGTTGAGTCACGGTAAAAGCCTTGAACGCCTCACGATGCATTCAGGGGTCACTCCGTCTCTCTGAAGACACTGCCCATTACACTCTGATGTGTGAGATAATGCTCCGGTCTCTTCTGTGAATAACTAATGGACGATGACAGCTGCTGAGCTCACATGAGAACACACTGAAACTTTTTCCATTTGAACATGTCAGTAACACAATGGTGCGGCACATTTTAAGAGCGGGAATTATGCACAATCTACTTTCAGGAGCTTTCTCCCATGTTAGAACAGTACTCCCTCATCACAAACACACCTGAAGAGGTTTTAGATGCCATCCATGCATGTTTGAGTCATTTAGTGATCTCTACAGGGCCCTATTCAAACCCTCTTTATGGTTCTCTGTAAGATTCTGTACAAGGCTCCGCCCACAAGCCGACATCACCCATGCTCCCACACATAGATGTGCAGTGGTTAATACTCCACAGAAGTCAAATACCGTCTCTTTAAATGCTGTGAAATGTGCTTGTGTGGAATCAACTTTGAGTCAAATAGTTCAAAGAAACTTTAAAACATCGAGCAAAAAAGTATAAATCGAAATACCAAATCAAAAAATCTAACAAAAAAAGTTAAATCAAATTAAATAAATACATTTGCAACTAAATTATGTGTGTAATTGTGTAAAATATCTGTCTGTGCCTCTTTGGAAACATTTTCTTTGGTTCTGATTCTCTTTCTCGTTTGACTTTTTGGTGCAGTTTTGGCACAATCGTGACAGGTGGGCAGGATTTTCATGGTCCATTCCCACTGGCTCGTTTATGTTTGACGGACAGCTGGGCTTGGCGCTCCTGAAGCTGTTGAGGACGTTTCCTGCTGAAGTTTTGATGGTTTGGAGTTTGTCCAGTACTTCCACTGCAGAATAAAATTGTTCCAGAAGAAGCGTCCACCAGAGAATGTTAAATATTAGAAAAGCTCTGAGCTCCAAAACTTCAGCAGCAGCTTTTGGTGTCACTGTAGTGAAACCAGGAGCAAAGTCATAAATGAGAGGATTTCTTTTGTCTGAGGCGGCCAGGAAACTGTAACTCTGTGTCTCCCCAAAGAACACGTGGACTTTTCCATTTATTATTATTTATTTATTATTTATTGATACACTTGGGAGTGAGAAACACAATGTTTGAGCAGTGTTGGGAAGGTGACTTTTAAAATGTATTTAACTACAGATTACAGATTACACACACCAAAATGTACTTTGTAATGGAATCCATTAAATTACTTAAAGTGAGTAACGTAATCTGAATACTTTGGATTACTTGAATTGCTGTAGAGAAGCAAAGACCAGGATACTTAACCGTATTAAGAATATTATTGATAGAAGAGGAGGCGACACGTCCGCGCAGCATGATTTAGTCCTGTTAAATCCTGGTATGGTCCTGATTTATGGTCCTGATTTAGATCTGGTTTAGACCTGGTTTAATCCTGGTTTAGTCCTGGTTTAGACCTGGTTTAGACCTGGTTTAGTCCTGGTTTAGACCTGGTTTAGACCTGGTTTTAGTCCTGGTTTAGGTATAATTTAGACCTGGTTTAGTCCTGGTTTAGACCTGGTTTTAGTCCTGGTTTAGTCCTGGTTTAGACCTGGTTTTAGTCCTGGTTTAGACCTGGTTTTAGTCCTGGATTAGACCTGGTTTTACCTGGTTTTAGTCCTTTTAGTTTAGACCTGGTTTAGTCCTGGTTTAGACCTGGTTTTTAGTCCTGGTTTAGTCCTGGTTTAGACCTGGTTTTAGTCCTGGTTTAGTCCTGGTTTAGACCTGGTTTAGTCCTGGTTTAGACCTGGTTTAGACCTGGTTTAGTCCTGGTTTAGTCCTGGTTTAGACCTGGTTTAGACCTGGTTTAGACCTGGTTTAGACCTGGTTTTAGTCCTGGTTTAGATCTAATTTAGACCTGGTTTAGTCCTGGTTTAGACCTGGTTTTAGTCCTGGTTTAGTCCTGGTTTAGACCTGGTTTTAGTCCTGGTTTAGTCCTGGTTTAGACCTGGTTTTAGACCTGGTTTAGACCTGGTTTAGACCTGGTTTTAGTCCTAGTTTAGTCCTGGTTTAGACCTGGTTTTAGACCTGGTTTAGTCCTGGTTTAGACCTGGTTTTAATCCTGGTTTTAGACCTGGTTTAGTCCTGGTTTAGACCTGGTTTTAATCCTGGTTTTAGACCTGGTTTAGTCCTGGTTTAGACCTGGTTTTAATCCTGGTTTTAGACCTGGTTTAGTCCTGGTTTAGACCTAGTTTTAATCCTGGTTTTAGACCTGGTTTAGTTTCCAGCAATGAGTGGAATTACTGAAAAATTAAATAAAATAAATAAATAAAAATAAAAATAATGTGAAAACAGGAAAATACCACCCTGTAATCCATTTATTTCAACCAAGTAACTGTAATCCAATTACCACTCACTGAAACAGTATCTGTAACTGAATACAGTTACTCATAATTGGTACTCTGATTACGTATCTCCAGTACATGTAATCTGTTACTCCCCAACACTGGATTTGAGTTATAACAGCTTCAAACGTGGCCCACAGCAGACAGACGTGATTGTGTTCTCTATATGATCAATGTGGAACGACTCTCACTGAAAGAAGTCGGGAAACGTGGAGCGTCATGACGACCGTTTCAATCTGACCGGTCGAAGCGTCACAGCAGAACAAGCTGAAAAATCAAACTTTAGTTACATCCAGTTGAGAGAAAAGCGCAGACATCTTCCCTGTCCACAAATGCACAAAGCTCTTCCCTCTGCGTCTTTTTCCACAAACTATGACTGTATTGATGCGAACATAGGCTGAAGTACTGCTCCTTTTGGTTTGTTTGGGAGCTTCTCTTTTGGCTTCCTCACGAACCTTAAAGCTGTGACACGATTGGCTGCCGCGATTCATCAGCAGGAGTTTTAAGATGCAAAAATATCACGAAAATCCATCTTGCTGTACAAAGGTAAAGGTTGTATAGAGGTTTTTTTTAAGGGAAAAGAAATACAGTGACAGTTCTTTGACAAACGTTGTTCACGCGTGACACCACCTCCCTCCTCCACAGCTCCTCAGTAGAAACATCTCCTCCCGCCTCTTTACTCTAGAAATCACACTTGTTTACATCCAGTGTGCATTCAGAATTACTGTTGAAGTGACCTGTCTAGAGGTAATTTAGAGACCGACACTTCAGTTTTTAGACTCTTTGTCTGCTTCATTTGCGCAACCGCTGGAAGGAATCTCCAAGAATCACCTCAGTTTGTCTTCGCTCCTTTTCCCCTTCTCTTCTTCTTTCAGCGACCTCAAAAACTGACTTTCTTTCGTGGCGAACTGGTCGTGGATTCTTATCCGCCATCGCAACAAACTTTGTGCGAAATGCGAGGAAGCTACAGTTTAAAAAATCCTCTAAGAACCGCTGCATAAACCACATAATCCCCGCGCACCAGCGAATCAGTTTCACTAGAACCGTAGGGAGTTTGATTGACAACCTAACAGCCAATAGACAATGAGGTAGCCTTGTTTTCTATTGGTATCTGGCCTCACTACGCTCACAGTTGATAGATTTTTATTCTTTTTTTTTTTTTTTGGTCATCATAATTACAAGGCCGTTGCGTCTCTGTAATGGTATTTTAAACTTTTATTGACAATTTGAAACAAAAAAACAACCTTTAAACAATTATATCAGGAATAGTCTCGGCCCTCTCGCTGCCAGCATCACTCTGCTGCCAGAAACCTCACCTCAACTTCCACCTTCACATCCAAAAAGTCACTAAATCCTGTTCTCTCCACCTGATTTTAGCAAAATCAAACACATCCTCTCCTGCCTTGATCTTGAAAAGTCATCGAAGCGCTCGTCTTCTTCTCTCGTCTAGACTATTGACTCCAAATCCATCTCCATCTCCTGCCTCCGACAGGTTCAGAAGCAGCAGCTCAATCTGTGTCTCATTCATTCATTTGTTTTTTTCAAAATAAAATCAAGTATAAGACAACAAAAAGCAACAATTTTCCAAAATGAAAAAATGGACAACGATTCATTTTTTCAGTTTTCGGTTTTGTGTTAAAAATAATAATGTAAAAAACAGGACTGATACCAGGACTAACACAGGTCTAACCAGGACCAGGACTAAGACCAGGACTAAGACCAGGACTGAGACCGGTTTAGTCCTGGTTCAGTCCTGGTTTAGACCTGGTTTAGTCCTGATTTAGTCCTGTTTTAGTCCTGGTTTAGTCCTGGTTCAGTCCTGGTTCAGTGTGTATGTGGTGCAAGAGTCAAGCATCGCAATTTAAGTCACAGCCTTTTTTTTTTTTCATTTAAACACGAAATCTAAAAAAAAACAAAAACAAATCATTATCTGTTTTTTTTTTTTTTTTTTTTTGTTTGTTTTGTTTTGTTTTTTTTGCAAACAAATAATGACAAATTTGTATTTTTTAATTTTTAAATTTTCCTATTTTTGGTTTTATTTTGAAAAATGAATTAACAAATGACTGACTCATGGATTCAGCTCGGCTCCTCACTGGTTTAACATCAACACGTGACCCTGTTTTACTTTTCTTCCTGTGGGTTTTAGTATCAATTTGAACATATTGCTGATCACTTTTAAAGCTCGTTTAGATCTTGCACCAAGTTTTTAAGCCTGTCTGAGCCTCCAGATCCTCAGGCAGGTCCCTGGCTCTGTTCCAAAGTCCAGACTCCAGACTAAGGTGATGAAGACTTTTCCTTGGCTTTGGAACATCCTGCCTGAGGAGAAAAGACCATCACTATTATCTTTTAAATCACTAATTTTTATCGGTTGGCCTTCCTTCCTTTAACTGGTTTGATCTTGATTTTCTTCCTTCTTTCTTTTGTTTCTATTTCATGAACTGTAGTCGTCTAAAACAAGTGAACCTGCTCAAGAGAAAACACGATGACTTCCACAAATAGTCCCATGTTTGTGATGAGAGTGTGTTTGACTGTGGTCTGTGGCCCCTGTCTGTCAGAGGAGGCCCCCAGCGCGTCACACTGTCACACAGCATTTCCCCCAGAGTCTGAGGTCACACGCCGGGCCCCGTGTCACTCACACGGGCCCCACGGACTCACCGCAGCCACACACACTGGGAGACGGAGGAGAGAGGGAGAATAAAGAGAGGAAGAAGAGAGGGAGGAAGAGAGGGAGGAGGAGAGGGAGGAAGAGAGGGAGGAGGAGAGGGAGGAAGAGAGGAGAGAGAGGAGAGAGGGAGGAGAGAGGGAGGAAGAGAGGGAGGAGAGGGAGGAAGAGAGGGAGGAGAGAGAGGGAGGAAGAGAGGGAGGAGGAGAGGGAGGAAGAGAGGGAGGAGGAGAGGGAGGAGGAGAGGGAGGAAGAGAGGGAGGAAGAGAGGGAGGAAGAGAGGGAGGAGGAGAGGGAGGAGGAAGAGGGAGGAAGAGAGGGAGGGGTCAGTTAGTCTGAGGTCACACGCCGGGCCCCGTGTCACTCACACGGGCCCCTACGGACACACCACAGCCACACAGACTGTGAGACGGAGAGAGGGAGGAGAGAGGGAGGGGAAGAGAGGGAGGAGAAGAGGAAGGAAGAGAGGGAGGAAGTGAGGGAGACGGAGAGGAAGGAAGAGAGGAAGAGAGGGAGGAAGAGAGAGAGGAAGCGAGGGAGGAAAAGAGAGAGGAAGAGAGGAAGGAAGAAGAGAGAGGAAGAGAGAGAGGAAGAGAGAGAGGAAGAGAGAGAGGAAGAGAGAGAGAGAGAGAGAGAGAGAGAGAGAGAGAGAGGAGAGAGAGAGGAGGAAGAGAGGGAGGAGAGAGAGAGAGAAGAGAGAGAGGAGAGAGAGAGGAAGAGAGGAGAGAGAGAGAGAGAGAGAGGAGAGAGAGAGAGAGAGAGAGAGAGAGGAGAGAGAGGAAGAGAGAGAGAGAGAGAGGAGAGAGAGGAAGAGAGAGAGAGAGAGAGAGGAAGAGAGAGGAGGAGAGAGAGAGAGAGGAGAGAGAGAGAGGAAGAGAGGAGAGGAGAGAGAGAGGAGAGAGAGAGAGGAGGAAGAGGAGGAAGAGAGAGAGGAAGAGAGAGGAGGAAGAGAGGAAGAGAGAGAGAAGAGAGAGAGAGAGAGAGAGAGAGAGAGAGGAGAGGAAGAGAGGGAGGGGTCAGTTAGTCTGAGGTCACACGCTGGGCCATGTGTCACTCACACTGGCCCCTGCAGACTCACTGTATCACTGGAAGGAAGGGTAGAGAGTAGAGAGAGGGAGAGAAAGAAGGAAAAGAAGAACTGAAGAGACAGAACAAGAGAGAGACCAACAGAGGGGAAGTGTAACAGCCCAGAGAGAAACTGGAGCGGTTATTAGAGGAACAGAGTCGAGCTGAGGCGATTTCCAATGCAGACCCAAATGCATTTATTTCACCAGCAAAAAAAAAAAAAAAAAAAAAAAAAAAAAAAAAAAAAAAAGACAAAGTTATAAACAAGCAGTGTTGGGAAGGTGACTTTTAAAATGTATTCCCCTACAGATTACAGATTACACACACCAAAATGTAGTTTGTAACATAATCCATTAAATTACTTAAAGTGAGTAAAGTAATCTGAATACTTTGGATTACTTGATTTGCTGTAGAGAAGCAAAGATGAGGATATTGTAACATAAGATGTTTTGTCTGCTAAAAGAAAATAAAAAGTCCAGTCTTTACTAAACCAGATTAAAAATATTATTGATAGAAGACGAGGAGACACGTCCACACAGCAGGATTTAGTCCTGTTAAATCCTGCTTTAGACCTGGTTTAGTCTTGCTTTTGTCCTGATTTAGACCTGGTTTTAGTCCTGGTTTAGACCTGGTTTAGTGTTCGGCAATGAGTAGAATTACGGAGGGAAAAAAAGAAAAAGAAAAAGGGATATAGCCCAAAATATGAAAACAGGAAAATACCGCTGTGTAATCCATTCATTTCAACAAAGTAACTGTAATCCAATTACCACTCACTGAAACAGTAACTGTAACTGAATACAGTTACTCATAATTTGTACTCTGATTACGTAACTCCGGTACATGTAATCTGTTACTCCCCAACAGTGTAAACAAGCATGACAATACAGCACACAGCACACACAGCACACACAGCACACACAGCACACACAGCACACACAGCACACACAGCACACACAGCACACACACACACACACACACAGCACACACAGCACACACAGCACACACAGCACACACAGCACACACAGCACACACAGCACACACAGCACACACAGGTAAGTACAGGTCGTTTCATTTCAGTATTTAAACATTTGTCGTATCTACAGTGTTCAAATATTTAATCAAAGCTGAGTACAAAAATATATATCTCTTTATTCATTTAACAATGTTTTCATAATGTTAAAATACTAAATTGAAAGTAAATAGATAAATAAATAAATAGAAAAGAGCTAAAATATTTGTGCAGCCCTCTTCCTAAACCAATCTTGTGTGCCTCAGTTCTGGAAACTCTTTTAAGTGGAACACTCGATACAGACAACACAACAAGGGAAGTACAGTTCATTTCAATCACAATTACTAAATGAATTCACTTATTTTCACTTTCATTTTCTGTTTATTTTCAGGTCACTCAATTTTAATCAATTAATTATCACTAAACATTTAAAAACTTTGCATGAGTTTGTCATTATTATCACCAGGCCTCTGTAATGGACTGACGACATTACAGGAGGGAACAGAGCGAGGGAGAGAGAGACAGAGTGGAGGAGGACAGAGAACTAGAGCTGGGTGATAAGGAACATATCTTGATATATTTTGCTACATCTCGATATCTGTACAGCAAAAATAACCCCCCAAAACTACTGCAAAAACAAATCAAAGAGGCAGTTCATGTATGAACAAAGTGCTTCTGCCGCATAAAAAAAAATAAATAAATCCCTGTATACAAAACAAAACAAGATAAATTAATAAATAATAATAAATAATAATAATAATAATAATAATAATAATAATAATAATAATAATAATAATAATTTAACTGTAAAATAAAGGAAGAAATAATACATATTGTCTTCTTTTCATTCAAAAATAAAACAATTCAACTCAAGCTCATCTTTGCATTAACTCTGTTGACCAAACAATAATCTGAACCATGAGCTCCTTCAGCAGAGGAACAGATCCATGTTCCTCACCAGTGTGAGGAGCTCTGAGGTTTCCCACAATCCACTGCAGATCAAACCCAACGTTTCCAAACACTATTGTACAAACAGTGTTGGGAAGGTTCCTTTTAAAATGTATTCCCCTACAGATTACAGATTACATACCCCAAAATGTAGTTTGTAATGTAATCCATTAAATTATTTAAAGTGAGTAAAGTGAATACTTTGGATTACTTGATTTGCTGTAGAGAAGCAAAGACGACGATATCTTCAAATGAGACGTTTTGTCTGATAAAAGAAAATAAAAAGCCCAAACTTTACTGAACCATATTAAAAATATTATTGATAGAAGAGGAGACACGGTCCACGCAGCAGGATTTAGTCCTGTTAAATCCTGGTTTAGTCCTGGTTTAGACCTGGTTTTAAACCTGGTTTAGATCTATCTTAGTGTCCGACAATGATTGGAATTACTGAAAAAAAAAAAAAAAAGCCCAAAATATGAAAACAGGAAAATACCACAGTGTAATCCATTTATTTCAACAAAGTAACTGTAATCCAATTACCACTCATGGAAACAGTAACTGTAACTGAATACAGTTACTCATAATTTGTACTCTGATTACATAACTCCGGTACATGTAATCTGTTACTCCCCAACACTGTGCACAAGTTACACTGCAGCAAATTATTCATTCAAATCTTTAAAAACTTTACAAAATATAAACTATAACCACTATACAGCTACATCAGTTTGACATTATAATGTGTTTAATTCAGTTTTGTGCACATTTGTTTACATTTTACAGAGACAAAACTTAAAACCACATGACTCATTTGCATAAACTATAAGCACTGAAAAAAAAAACAGCTCTTTCCTTGTGTCGCTGATGTGGTTCAGCTTCTGTTGGACTAAAGGACACGACTCAGTGGAATATGAGTGTTCTCTCTGTGACAGAGGATGTGCTGCTGATGATGAGTCTGTAAATGGTGGAACAGGTTTGTGGTGCTAGAAGGTTTGGTTGGACCCATCTTTGGGCATTCACATGCTGGTCGTGGCACTGCTGTGTTGAATGAAACAACACGTGAGAGGAGGGGTCACAAAATCAAGGAGGCGGGGCATACACAGCACAGAGAAGGAAACCAGCAAAGCGGCAAAAACAGAATTAAATCTAAGCATTATATCAATATAATAATATGTCAGAATCCACTTCATGTTTAAAAAATATCTCGATATATTTAAAATCACCCACCTCTAGGAGGAGAAGTGGGCAGCAGATAGAGATAAAGAGGATGACGGGGTGGAGAGAAAGAGACAGAGAGGGAGATGGGATGGAGGAAGACAGGAGGAGAGAGATAGAGAGATAGAGAGGGAGGGAGATAGAGGGAGAGACAGAGACAAAGGAGAGTAAGGGGACATTTAGGGTGAGACAAAGAGACAGGCGTGACAGTGATGTGACGGGCCCCGTGTCCTCCTCGCCCTCATACACGCTGACCGGGCATGAGCGGGGTTGCCAGATCTCCAAAATCAGAAGCCCAAAGCCGCTATACAGGAACAGACTTGGCAACCGTGTGCACAAGCAGCCGAGCATTCAGCCATGTTAACACACACACACACGGCCGTCACGTGCACGCTCACACACGCTCACACACGCTCCACTGAGAATCCCCAAACCTGTCAGCTGAAGGTCGCGGGCTGACACACACACACACACACACACACACACACACACACAGACTGGGCGAGCGGCGCATTCATTTTTCATGACTCTCGCTAAAGCACATTTGCGCACGACACCACACCTCAGAGCCGCTGCAGACAGAATGTTTGTGAAAGGTAAAACTGCCAGGGACTTCCATTGTGAGGTGAAGCCAGGTGGGAAAAACATGGACTCAGCTGGCGAGAGGAATGACGCTCTGATATGAAAAAATACAAATAAAGTTGTTTATCTGTGTACGGACGATGTGGTGATGTAATATGAAAAAGTAGGAGGTAGGACGCCAGCGCCACCTGCAGTCCCACTTCCTCATGACAATATCCCAGGTGTGTGAGAGTAAAAAAGCCCCTGGTCCCGGTTTATCGTCCCGTCAGCACGTTTGTACGGAAGCCGAGAGGGGTCACGACAAACTCAAACGCCGCAACAAATACAAATGCGACAACACAACAAAAATCCACAGCACACCAAAAAAGCCACAACAGAAATGACCACGGGACTCTATTTTAATATAAAGGCCGCAACACAAACGCAAATGCCGCAACACATTAAAAAGCCACAACACATTAAAAAGCTGCAACACATCAAAAAGCCACAACACATTAAAAAGCCACAACACATCAAAAAGCCACAACACATCAAAAAGTCACAACACATTAAAAAGACACAACAGAAGTGACAAGTGACAAATGAAGAAGAAGAACTACAACGTGAAAAGTCAAGGAACGGAGAAGCTGGAAATGTAAGTAAAAATAATTTATAGTTTTATCATTATTTGTTTCACATTGTAGTTCTTCTTCTTCACTTGCCGCTTGATCGGTCCGTCGGGAAAAAAGAGTCCCGCGGTCACTTCCATTGTGGCTTTTTAATGTCTTGTGGCTTTTTAATGTGTTGTGGCTTTTGTGTTTGTGTTGTGGCGTGTGTATTTGTTGCGGTGTTTGCATTAAAATAGATTCCCGTGGTCATTTCTGTTGTGGCTTTTTTTGGTGTGTTGTGACTTTTTTTTTTTGGTGTGTTGTGGCTTTTTTTTTTGGTGTGTTGTGACTTTTTTTTTTTGGTGTGTTGTGGCTTTTTTTTTTTTGGTGTGTTGTGACTTTTTTTTGGGGGGGGGGGGTTGTGGCTTTTTCTTGTGTTGTTGCATTTGTATTTGTTGCGGCGTTTGCGTTTGTTGTGACCCCTCTCGGCTTCCGTACATTAACATATTTCGATTGTGTCTTTAATCCAGTGACGATGTTTGTTTTCCTCTGTCCTAGTCCAGGGTATCCCCAGGTTTAACTACACCAAATTGAAGACTTTATTTAAAGACCTTTTTAAGACCATTTAAAGGAAAATTAAGACCAACATTGCACCAATTATGAGTGAAAAACACCAGATCCAATGCTAAAAATGACCAACCGACTACTGCATCTAGAATCTAGGAGCCACTGTGGATTAAACATACACTTCCTCATGATCCATCCAACGTCTTCCTCCACTGTACCAACTGTTTACTCATTGTTTGCGCATAATCCAAATTAGACATTCATTCATGTTACGCGATTTCACTTTCCTCCTTCCATTTAATATTGCACTGCTGTTGAGTACAGAAAAATAGGCTAATGAAATTTAAGACCTTTGTGAAAAAAATCAGACTTGGACAACATAATTTAAGACTTTTTAAGGCCTTAATTTAGGAACATGAAATTTAAGACCTATTTAAGACTTTTAAGACCCGCGACTACCCCGGTGATGTTTGCTCCGTCCCAATCCATAATGTGCTTCTCTCTTTTACGTATCACAAATGGTCGATTTGAAGGTGGCCATGTCGTCCTGCCTCCACTGGTAAGAAGACAGAGCCATAACCTGTTGAAATCAGCTGAGCGACACGTCACAGCAACATCACATGATCACTCTGAGGAAGAGCAGAGAGGGGGACAAACTGTCAGGTATGAAAACCAACTTGTGGTCTGAAAAAAAGAACATAATAACATAAATTATCAGAAGACCAACTGAACCTCATTGGACTCTGTGCATAAGGACACATTTTCATGAGTTTCATGGTTTTCTAATTCTAACTTGGTTTAGTGGGAAAGTACCTGTGGTTAATATTTATCATGGTTTTACATCGGTTAAGTGGCAGTTTGCGGTAAAAAAAAAATGTTGACAAGAAAAGTACAAAAATAGTGCAGGAAGTGACACTGAGTTCACGACCTTTGTCATACACACAGAAAATGACATCCAAAGTGCAGGAACGACATTTTCTGTCAGTTTAAACTTTAATTTAAGTGTTATTTATTTTATTTGTCTAATCATAACAAATACAACTTTAACAATAAACTTTTGTGCCTTCGTTAACATTATTATTAGTTTGTAAGACCATAAATGGAAAAAATAAAAAATAAAATAAAATACATTGTTCATTTTCATTTTGATTATTTTGATAGGATCATAAACAATAAACTTCTGTGCTTCTTTTTCATTATTATTAGTATGTACAACTATAATAACAATACAAAAAATAAAGAAAGAAATTGGGTTAAAATGATATTTATTATGCATAGTATGTCATTTATTTTGCTATATGTAAATATTTGTAAAGTTTCATAATTTTGTGCAGCGACCACATAATTTTTTGTATTTTCTAAAACTATTTCATGAACGGGGTGGGTTACTATAAGTTTTTCTTCTTCGTGCTCCTTTTCGAGAAATGTATTCTTCTGTTGTTTACAATGTGTATGTAATAACATTTTTCACATTTTACACAAAAAATCTGAAATATATTTATGGTAAGTACAGGGTCTATATTTTCGTTGAGTGAGTACTCTAAGTTGCTACATGCTCTTTAAATTTCCTATAAAGAGTGTCATTCCTCATTCACAAATGTTTGAGTAACTCTTTATTATTAGTTTGTCTACACCTCCAAAGCTCAAAATACTGTCTTCCACCTTGTGATGTCATGAAGTGGTAGTTTTCAAGTGAACAGCTTTTTTAACTTTAGTTCAGTAGAGATTGACAATTTCAGATCTGAAATTATCCACATGATTTTAGTAAAAGTTTGTTTCACACACCGTCTTATTTGCAAAATGTGAGATTTATTAGGACAAACTGTGCAATGTTTCGGCACTAGGCCTTCATCAGGTAAACAGAATGAGAGCTCAGGTGGCCGTCTTAAATAGGGTGTGGCACGCACCCAAGGGTGACAGGTCATAAAGGAACAGTGTACCCAAAACTCCATAATTCAAAAAACAAAGACAATCAACATATAGTGTAATAATAATAATAATAATAATAATAATAATAAAATATTAATCATAGTATAAAAATCATTGAATAATAATAGAAAATTAGTAATAGAAAAGAGTATCTGGATACATATAGACATAGTATATACTCACCCAACTATACAATAAGGTTGTCATATACACATCTATATATACACAATGGATCTTAAAATATAGTCCATGTACAGTCCACCAGAAGCAAGAGATTTAATAATATAAGCATAATCTAAGCATCTTTTTGTAGGCATTTGTTAGATTATTAAGTCTCTCTCTTCTGACGAGATGCACATGGGCTGTATTTTAAGATCCATGAAGGCCTAGTGCCGAAACATTGCACAGTTTGTCCTAATAAATCTCACAATTTACAAGTAAGACGGTGTGTGGGGTTTTTCTCTATGTTCTTGGGCTGCTCCCTCTCCTCCAACACACCCGTCTCAAGTGCAAAGCTCTCATTCTTTTAGTAAAGGTTTGTTTAAAAAAACAGTGGAGCACTTCCTTTATGGCCCTACATGACATCACAAGGTGGAACACAGTGTTTTCTGTTTTAGAAAAGAACTCAGTCTAAATGTGCAGGGTTTGTGAATGAAACAAAAAACAACTCCAGCTCTGTTTGTGTTAAGGAAATCACATCATAACATAAATCAGTAAATATCGTAGTAAGGGACTTTTAAAGCAATACAAGTACTTCTTCTACTTTCATACTTGAAGCATCAAACTTTATCTAAACTGTCAATTGGACGTAGACAAAAAGAAAAACAAGAGAATATTGGCCAGAGAAGAAAGGATTTGACTTAAAAGCTGGTGTTCTTCAAGGAAACCCTGTAGCACCATCTTTATTTGTCATAGAGGTGAACTTCACAGACAGACAATATTTTTACTCAACTTTTTAGATTTTATTTAATTTTTTTCTTTAAATGCAAAGTGCTAGCCAGGCTGGTGCCACCTAGTGCCTCCGCTTAATTTCATTTCTCTTCAGTGACTAGGTCAGGAATCAGAATACACTAGACAGTTTGCAAAAACCCTGGAAGTGTGAGGTCAGGCACCAGCCAATCAGTGAAGAGTCATATATTCAGTGTTGTCAACGATTCCCGAGATCGAGGATTTAAAGCCGGAACAAAGAGAATGTTTGGTGAATTTTATCAAGGAGAAAGATGTTATTGTCCTTCTTCCTACGGGATTTGGGAAAAGCTTAATATACCAGTTACCCTGTTAGCAGCACATTACATACCAAATAGCAGTGATTGGTTAAATGATTGTCCTCTCCGGGTGGTCTTGTTCTCAAGTGAGCTCTGGGTAATGACCGAAAGGATGAGATAGCTGATACAAGCGCTCAAAATGAGTTTCCTTCGCAGGGTGGCTGGGCGCTCCCTTAGAGATAGGGTGAGGAGCTCAGTCACACGGGAGGAGCTCGGAGTACAGCTACTGCTCCTCCATGTCGAGAGGAGCCAGTTGAGGTGGCTCGGGCATCTGTTCCGGATGCCTTCTGGGCACCTCCCTTGGGAGGTGTTCCAGGCACGTCCCTCCGGGAGGAGGCCTCATTGAAGACCCAGGACACACTGGAGGGACTATGTCTCTCGATTGGAATGGAAATGTCTCGGGATCCCCCTGGAAGAGCTGGAGGACGTGTGTGTGGAGAGGGAAGTCTGGGAGGCCCTTCTCAGACTGCTGCCCCTGCGACCTGACCCTGGATAAGTGGAAGAAAATGGATGGATGGTTAAATGATAAAAAGTACCTGCCTACCATCAAGTGAACAAATTCTAACTCTGCAAGGTCAGACGGTTTGTATGAAGTGAAACCAACTGATGAATCAGGCTAACAAAGTGCTACACTGTGTTGGATTTGTTTGCTCGTCTTCTTCCTCGGTGCTCCTCCACTGCTCGGCCCAGAACTGTAGTGCTTGTTAACCAGAGCGTCCGTCCAGTGTGGTCAAACTGACTAGAACAGGCTGCTCACTGCTCGGCCTTACACGAGCTCACGAGACCTAGAGGTCACGCTGTCCTGACCTCCATCCTAACCCGCTCAGCCCACGCACACGCACACACGCAGCGACCCGGCGGACCGCATGTCAGATGCGCAGCCAACGTTTCTGCACATTTTCCACTCAGCTGAACAGCGAGGCGCGCCGCGGGGACAGAGGGGAAGGGTAGGGGGCGCTGCTCTCTGGACATCTTCCCTGTGAATCGTCCATCAACCGAACTGGCCAACAGCACGAGGTCAGCGGGTCAGACACGGATCCATACGCCCCGACACGACTTTGCGTCGACGTGTCTGAGAAGAGCTGTCAGCCACTGATAACCCCGGACGCACATTTCACATATACACAGGTTTATATATAGGAGCACTGGCGGTTGGTTATAAGTTTGGATTTTGTTTTTTGCTTGTACTTTTTCAGATCAATACTAAAAAATAGAATACAAGACAGCAGAGCCCCGAGGAGAAGCAGAAAACTACTGGAATTTTCAGATAACTTATGAATACAAATGTCCTCCGAACTTGAGATTTTTTTTGGCAATCTCCGAAGCATATTGAATGTTTGCAACTTTTACTTTTTGGATAAGAAAGTACGCAGTAGCAGAGGGGTTAGTACTAGCGCTCGGTTGCGAGTTCAATTCCCTTGCCAGCTGTCCAGTTGGAGCCTGCGTCTAAGCACCAGGGGTATTTTCTGTTAAACAAAGAGTACACTCTGCTCACTGAACAAAGTAGAGACTGGACCACATACTAGATTTTATTCAGTCCCTCTGTACTCTGTGGGAAACTACTAATGTGACTAGTGTACTAAAATTTCAAATTCAGTTTAGATACTAAGGAATATACTTGATACTCAATACCGATTCGATTCGACTCTATCTTCAGACTATTACGATGTGATTTTTTTTTTTTTTAAATCATAATTTTTATATTCCATCCATCCATCCATCCATTTTCGTCCGCTTATCCGGGGCCGGGTCGCGGGGGGAGCAGCCTAAGCAGGGACTCCCAGACTTCCTTCACCCCAGACACGTCCTCCAGCTCCTCCGGGGGGACCCCGAGGCGTTCCCAAGCCAGCTGAGAGACATAGTCCCTCCAGCGTGTCCTGGGTCTTCCCCGGGGCCTCCTCCCGGCGGGACATGCCCAGAACACCTCCCGAGGGAGGCGCCCAGGAGGCATCCGGAACAGATGCCCGAGCCACCTCAACTGGCTCCTCTCGACGTGGAGGAGCAGCGGCTCTACTCCGAGCTCCTCCCGTGTGACTGAGCTCCTCACCCTATCTCTAAGGGAGCGCCCAGCCACCCTGCGGAGGAAACTCATTTCGAGCGCTTGTATCCGCGATCTCGTCCTTTCGGTCACTACCCAGAGCTCATGACCATAGGTGAGAGTAGGAACGAAGACTGACCGGTAAATCGAGAGCTTCGCCTTTCGGACTCAGCTCCCTCTTCACCACAACGGTCCGATACAGCGACCGCATCACTGCCGAAGCTGCACCGATCCGCCTGTCAATCTCACGTTCCGTCCTTCCCTCACTCGTGAACAAGACCCCGAGATACTTGAACTCCTCCACTTGAGGCAAAGACTCCCCACCCACCCGGAGAGGGCAAGCCACCTTTTTCCGGTCGAGAACCATGGCCTCGGACTTGGAAGAGCTGATCTTCATCCCAGCCGCTTCACACTCGGCTGCAAACCGCCCCAGTGCACATTGCAGGTCCTGGTTCGATGAAGCCAACAGGACAACATCGTCCGCAAACAGCAGAGATGAAATCCTGTGGTCCCCAAACCGGACCCCCTCCGGCCCCTGACTGCGCCTAGAAATTCTGTCCATAAATACAATGAACAGAACCGGTGACAAAGGGCAGCCCTGGCGGAGTCCAACATGCACCGGGAACAGGTCTGACTTACTGCCGGCAATGCGAACACAGCTTCTGCTCCGGTCATACAGGGACCGGACAGCCCTTAGCAAAGGGCCCCGGACCCCATACTCCCAGAGCACCCCCGCACAGGACACCACGAGGGACACGGTCGAATGCCTTCTCCAGATCCACAAAAACACATGTGGACTGGTTGGGCAAACTCCCATGAACCCTCGAGCACCCTATGGAGAGTGTAGAGCTGGTCCAGTGTTCCACGGCCAGGACGAAAACCACACTGCTCCTCCTGAATCCGAGGTTCGACTATCGGCCGGATTCTCCTCTCCAGTACCCTGGCATAGACCTTACCGGGAAGGACTGAGAAGTGTGATCCCCCTATAGTTGGAACACACCCTCCGGTCCCCCTTCTTATACAGAGGGACCACCACCCCGGTTTGCCAGTCCAGAGGTACTGTCCCCGACCGCCACGCGATGTTGAAGAGGCGTGTCAGCCAAGACAGCCCACAACATCCAGAGACTTCAGGTACTCAGGACGGATCTCATCCAACCCCGGAGCCTTGCCACCAAGGAGCTTGCCAACCACCTCAGTGACTTCGGCCAGGGTGATGGATGAGTCCGCCTCCGAGTCCCCAGCCTCGGCCTCCTCCTCGGAAGACGTGACGGTGGGATTGAGGAGATCCTCAAAGTATTCCTTCCACCGCCGGA
The DNA here is from genome assembly GCF_026225935.1 of Boleophthalmus pectinirostris. NCBI lineage: Eukaryota > Metazoa > Chordata > Actinopteri > Gobiiformes > Gobiidae > Boleophthalmus > Boleophthalmus pectinirostris. The sequence continues at coordinate 1,373,453 of NW_026571140.1, read as the reverse complement.
CAACGTCCCCAGTCGAGGTCAAGCAGCTCTCCCCCGCACTGTAAACAGTGTTGGTGAAGAACTGCTTCCCCCTCCTGAGGCGCCGGACGGTTTGCCAGAATCTCTTTGAGGCCGTCCGATAGTCCTTCTCCATGGCCTCCCTGAACTCCTCCCAGCTCCGAGTTTTTGCCTCCGCGACCACACGGGCTGCAGCACGCTTGGCCCGCCGGTACCTGTCAGCTGCCTCAGGAGTCCCCCGAGCCAGCAAGGCCCGATAGGACTCCTTCTTCAGCTTGACAGCATCCCTTACTTCCGGTGTCCACCACCGGGTTCTGGGGTTGCCGCCGCGACAGGCACCACAGACCTTACGCCCACAGCTCCGAGCAGCTGCATTGACAATAGAGGCCGAGAATGAAGCCCACTCGGACTCCATATCTCCAGCCTCCCCCGGAATCCGGGAGAAGTCCTCCCGGAGGTGCGAGTTGAAGGTCCCTCTGACAGAGGGCTCCGCCAGACGTTCCCAACAGACCCTCACTACACGCTTGGGCCTGCCAGGTCTTTCCGGCTTCCTCCTCCGCCAGCGAACCCAACTCACGACCAGGTGGTGATCAGTTGACAGCTCAGCCCCTCTCTTCACCCGAGTGTCCAAGACACGCGGCCGGAGATCAGATGACACGACGACAAAGTCGATCATCGACCTCCGGCCTAGGGTGTCCTGGTGCCACGTGCACTTATGGACACCCTTGTGCTCGAACATGGTGTTTGTTATGGACAAACTGTGACTAGCACAGAAGTCCAATAACAAAACACCACTCGGGTTCAGATCGGGGAGGCCGTTCCTCCCAATCACCCCCCTCCAAGTGTCACTGTCGTTGCCCACGTGGGCGTTGAAGTCCCCCAGGAGAACAACGGAGTCCCCGGTCGGTGCACTGTCTAGTACCCCTCCCAAGGACTCCAAGAAGGCCGGGTACTCTGCACTGCTGTTCGGCCCGTAGGCCGACACCACAGTGAGAGACCTGTCCCCGACCGAAGGCGCAGGGACGCGACCCTCTCGTTCACGGGGTGAACTCCAACACACAGCGGCTGAGCTGTGGGGCAATGAGCAAGCCCACACCAGCCCGCCGCCGCTCCCCGCGGCCAACGCCAGAGAAATGGAGAGTCCAGCCCCTCTCAAGGAGTTGGGTTCCAGAGCCCAAACTGTGCGTGGAGGTGAGGCCGACTATATCTAGTCGGTAACGCTCAACCTCCCGCACAAGCTCAGGCTCCTTACCCCCCAGCGAGGTGACATTCCATGTCCCCAGAGCTAGTCTCCATGTCCGGAGATCCGGTCGCCGAGGCCCCCGCCGTCGACTGCTGCCCAGATCTCTCTGCACCGGTCCCATATGGATCCTCCTGCGGGTGGTGGGCCCACGTGAGGACGGCCCCACGTCGCTCCTTCGGGCTGAGCCCGGCCGAGCCCCGTGGGGGGAGGCTCGGGCACCAGGCGCTCGCTGGCGAGCACCCACCCCAGGCCTGGCTCCAGGGTGAGGCCCCGGTGACGCCAATCTGGGCGACGTAACTGGCCTTGCTCGTACACTCATCATAGGGGCTTCTGAACCGTTCTTCGTCTGACCCGTCCCCCCGGACCTGTTTGCCTTGGGTGACCCTACCAGGGGCACGAAGCCCCCGACAACATAGCTCCCGGGATCATTCGGGCACTCAAACCCCTCCACCACGATAAGGTGACGGTTCAAGGAGGGGTTTATATTCCATGTGTCCTTATATCTGTGTAAGAAATAATAAATATATGTGTATCTGTGAAAGAACCACAGCCCAGGATGGTTTCTTTACGTGCAGCTTTATTCCAATAACACTGAGCAAACAACAACATGATCAGACTACAACACTGGTCTCACTTTTAAAATGATACACAGCCTCCAATTGGCCACTCCCAATAATTCAATAATTCAATTAGTCCTCCTGCTTTTACAATGAGACATAATTCATACCTTAAAATAAATATTGACATATAATATACACGAATCAGTATAAACATAAACATTCAATTATATAAATCCCCACCATTTCTTTTAAAATATAAAATTATACATTTACACAATCTTCCAAACTCTCCCACCCAGAACCAGTATGACCTGGGTGAGGATCATCGAAGTGCTGTTGACATACATCACCCAGTAGACGCCGTTACACCCGCACGGACTCCGTAACTCCACATTTATCCATTTTTAGTATTCAAGACTCCAACGTGGTGCTCCCGACCTGACACACCCCAGCACACAACCCCCGACACACAACCTTCACAAACAATGTTTCACTCTATTTTAGCTTTTATAAATATAATAAAAATGTCCATACAACATATTATTTGCATCACTTCAATGAAAGTCATCTAAAATGACAGAGACTCCACTGTCACTCCCTCAGTGGTGCAGTAGGTTCCACAGTGTCCGTGTGTGTACTCGTCTATGTCTGTGTGCTCTTATACTACTCTTCTGATCCAGCTCAACATCATTCTAAAGACATTCAGGAAAGGTTCATTTCTGTCCTGTGAACTGAACTTTTTTAGTATTGATACCTGCTTTAATGAGTACTAGTTTTGACAGTAGTTTTAGTATTAATTAATATTTGACTTTTGATATTTTTGACATCCCTGGTGGAACAAACAAGACTGTGCCATCCCACCACACTAACAGAGAGCTTTCATTCTGAATAAAAAAAATTCTGCTTTCAAAAGACCATGTAAACACTTAATTCTTAATGAAAATGATTATTCAAAATTAAACTTAAAGGTTGTATAGAGGATTTTCCAAGGAACAAGAAATCCAGCGACTGTTTGTCCCTTTTTAAATGTTGCGCATGTGTGAAACCCCCCCTCCCCTACAGCTCCCTACGTAGAAACGCCTCCTCCCTCCTCCTCCTTACGCCAGAAAGTACTCATCGCTGCACATGACTTGTAAACAACTAACTACAGTGTTGGTTAGGCAAGACGGAGAAGTGAGGAGCGGGGGGAGGGGGGGCGAAGAGATTTCGTGCGCGGAAAAGAAGTGAGGAGCAGGGAGAAGAGCGGAGCGGGGAGAGGAGCGAGGAGAGAGGAGAGGAGAGAGGAGAGGGGAGCGGTGCAGAGAAGGGTGCGTGGAGATTCCGTGCTAATGAAGCTACTACTACAACACGCAGCAGCAAGCGGACTCTTTCTTTGCCTTGAAAATTACGTTTTCAGACATAGGATATCGCATTCGTGTCCTGAAAAAAGTTTGTCTAGCTCTTGGAAATAAAAAAAAAGTACATTTTCATAATAAGCAGAAGTTTCCTGTCCAGAAGTAATTTGTGGACCAGTGCGTCAGTCTTTAGACCCTTCGTCTGCTTCAGTCGCGCCATCGCTGGAATGAATCTCCAAGAATCACCTTAGTTTGGCTTCGCTGCTTTTCTCCTTGTCTTTCAGCGACCTCAAAAACGGACTTTCTTTTGCGGCGAACTGCTCCTGGATTCTTGTCGCCATCGCAACAAACTTTGTGCGAACTGCGAGAAAGATATAGGCCAAAAAAGCCACTAAGAACTGTAGCGTTGGTGAAGTAAACAGCGTCTGTGGACTGCGTGACAGTCGTACGTAAACCACGTAACGGCAGCGCGCAGGCAAGTCAGTTACACTAGAAACGTAGGGAGTTTGATTGACAGCCTGTCAGCTCACACATAACGAGGCAGTGTCGTTATCTATTAGCAAATGTTTAGCCCCACCACGTCCAGAGTTGATGAATTTTTATTCTCTTTTTTTTTGGTCATCATAATTACAAGGCTACTGCACCTCTATAATGCTATCATTGACAATTTGAAACAAAAAAAAAAAATCCTCCATACAACCTTTAATTTTGAAGTAAGTGGATGATTTTTTTCAGATTTTAAAGCTGAATGAATTAATTCCTGGATCATGTAAATGTTTATTCGTATTAAAAATAATGTGGGTGCTTCGGCGCATGCTCGTTGTGTCGCCCTTCTGACGTGATCTGGATGATCTGGTTCCACCAGTCGTGGCTTCGGACTTTCATCCACGTCTCTTTGGATTTGTGAGCGGGATGTGGGAGTGGGCTGAGGTAGAGCAGCCTCACACTCACTTTGTCAGTTTTCTCCGACACTCTTCCCTTCTCCTCAGCAGACAGACGTAAAGTGTGATGAGAGAATTCTCCAACTGCTGCACAATTATCACCAGAACCACTGTGGAAAAAGTTTGGGTCATGTTTGTGTTTGTAACGACAAACTAAGATGACAGAAAAGCCAGTAGCAGCTGAAGTGTGTTTTTCTTCCAGTCGACGTAAATACCTTGGTGTCTCTGTCCAATCAGAACCTTCCCCACCCCCAGACGCTGAGCAGAATTAAATAAAAAATGATTTAACGTGTTTTCCATGTAAACCTCAATTCGGAATTATTATTTCCTTGTAAACTCTGAGAATGTTTTAATTCTAAACTATTTATTCAGATTAAAAAAAAAACATTGTTAAGTGTGAAGTGTAAATCATAAAGACGACCCAGGACAGATCACTAAATTCCTCAAACATGCATGGATGATATATAAAATCACTTCAGTTTTTTTTTTCTGATAAGGAAACAACTTTCTATCATGTTAAAAAGCTCCAAACAGTCACTTGATCATTATTTAAAAGAATAATAATCAGATGTATTTCTGAATTGCAGAGGTCATGATGCTGAAGCCGTGTCCCAGCTGCACCTGCTGCTGTCTGCTGCCACTGGAATTACTCACAAAGTACTACACACAGCTCCGATAAGTACATACAATTACAATCTCATGCAGTTAATGCTTTCCTCTCTGACCACGAAGGGTTGAGTTGTTTTAGTCCGACCTCGCCGCAGTGAAAACAGAACACGCTCATTTAGAGAAGCATAAACACTTCATCATTTAGGAGCAATTAGCGCTCCTCCATTAGCCGCGAGCTAACGAGCCTCCAGAGTGCGGCGCGATTAGCACCGTGTGACTGGGCCCTCGTCTCCTCTCGCGCCGCTGCAGCTCAGAGACAGGTGGCCTCTGTGACAGGACCGTCCCCCGAGAGGACACTGTCTGCAGCTGTTAGACCCAGGCCAACGGGAAGGGCGGGGACAACTCAGGGACGGGGGGACTGGAGGACGAGGGGGACTGAGGGTCGGTGGTGAAGGGGGTACAGGAGGCCAGGAGGCCTGGGGGGGGGGGGCAAGGCAACTATGGACGAGCCAAAGTCACGTAAGGATCATTTTAAATCCGTGTGTCATTCGTTTTCAATATAAAACCAAAAATAAGAAAACGAAAAAACAACAGTTTTCTCCATTATTTGTGTCCAAAACCAAAATGAAAAAATGGATAACGATTTGTTTTTTCAATTTTCGATTTTGTGTTTAAATAAAGAATGGAAAAAACAGATAACCAAAATGAAAAAATGGAATAACGATTAGTTTTTTTTCAGTTTTCGATTTTGTGTTTAAATGAAGCAGTCATGGAAAAAACGTTTTTTCCATTCTTCATTTAAACACAAAATCGAAAACTGAAAAAACTAATCGTTATCCATTTTTTCATTTTGGTTTTGGAGACAAATAATGAAGAAAACTGTTTTTTTTTTGGTTTTATATTGAAAAATGAATGAACGAATGATACACGGATTATTTTAGGTGTAGTCCTTCCACCAATAAGTCCATGATAAACCAGGCAGCAGGTGCAGAGGTTAGAGCAATAAAGTCGAACGACATAACAGCAGTTTTTGTGCCCTGAGGCAGACTGATGGAAGTGAGGCTGCCAATCTACGCCGTCTGACCGCCACCATCGCTCACGCACACACCGCTTTCATACTACGCAATGTAAGTGAAGTGTCTTGCCTAAGGACACAAAAACGCAACAAACCCCCCCCCCCCCCCCCCCCCCCCATGGCACCTGATTTTCCCAGTGGTCTCCCATCCAAGTCCTGACCAGGCCCGACCTCTGAGCTTCTGAGATGTGACTTTAACAAGCCGATATGTCCGTGTTAAATTTAAACTCATTTTCGAGCGTTATAAAGGTCTACTGTTCCTGGGCTCTGAGCAGAACTGTGATGCCATTTCAGACGGTGGCAGAATGTTCCAGTTAATTTTGTCTCAGCAGCAGGAAACTGGAAACGCACACAAAGGTGTAAAGCATTTCCAGTTCAATCTACTGAGCCACATGAAGCTCCAGGAAAATGGAGGATACAGTTTCAAACTTCAAACATCAAATTTAAAATCCAACTTTTCCCTGACAAACACGCAGAATTTTTATGACCATTAATAACATCATTTTCCTGCGCCTGTGTGACACGTCCTCATGACGTCCAAAAAAGTCCCCTAGTCCATGGTTCAAATGTTTAACTGCAGAGTGACGTCCAAGTGGGTCATAGCTACACGTCCAAATAATGGATGTAATTTGCATGTCACTTTTGAGTCCAGAATCCGTTTTGGACCGACAGACTCAATATAGACACGGTCTGCCCGTCCATAAGACGTCTTATGTTTAGTGGGAACTTGGCACCACTGAGTGTGGAGTGAATAAACCATGAGTACAGGACTTTGTTTGTCTGTTTTGGTCTAGTCCAGAATGAGTTTTTAATAGTTCATTGTTCAGACATAATAGAGTAAATGAATGTTCCAGCAAACTCCTGACACTCAACATGTAACTCCACACACAAAGCTCAGGTTCTCGTGGTGTGAGCTGGACTGATGTAAGATTTGTCAGTTCACAACCGCAGCAAATCCACAGCACCAAACCCACCGACTCTGTGCACTCTTCACGAGTCAACACTGACTGGAGTACAGTAAGTGTGAGGGGGGGTGTTTTAACAGGCGCTGGGCCTATACACTGGACCTACTTTTTAAACAAATGTCATTTTCAACATCCAAATCAAACTGTCACAACATGTTTCACAATCATCCGTTGGTTGTGGAGCTTCAGTATGAATCATTTGTACAAACTCCCTCGTCTGCATGTTTCAACACAGACCGTGTCAGGTTCAGATGTTGTTCAGACCTCCACTCAGACAAGAAGCTTCTCAATATAAAAGAAGACGTTTTATCAAATCAAGCACTTCATCGAACACTTTACATTCCAATTATGCATGAAACATTAAACTTTGAAGCAGGAGATAAAGGTGCTTTGAAACCACACCTCTTCATGAAGTATTTCCTAAAGTAGTTTAAGTGTGAGTCAGCTTTTGTAGTGCAGTAGCAGAAGTCAGCACTCTCAGTTCCTCTGTGTATTTATAACCTGTTTTGGGCTGTGGAACACGGAAGTGCGCGTCTTATTTTTGATGCTCTTCTTCTGTTTCTCGAGTAAAAAAAGAGCAGATGATCCTGTAGAAGAGCTCCGTGTGTTCCAGCGTTCAGAACCCAGCACCGTCTTTTCTCTGGAGGATTCACTGCAACACATCACAGATTTACATCAACATTTTACTGTTTTGAAAATGTTATATGTGCCCCAAAACAACTTATTTACAAGTTTTACAATTTTCTTTTTCTTTTTGACACTCTGAGTCTCCCCTCCCTTTGCTCTCTGCTAAGTCACTCCCCTTCAGAACACTATCACCAGTGTTGGGAAGGTGACTTTTAAAATGTATTCCCCTACAGATTACAGATTACATACCCCAAAATGTAGTTTGTAATAGAATCCATTAAATTACTTAAAGTGAGTAATGTAATCTGAATACTTTGGATTACTTGATTTGCTGTGAGAAGCAAAGATGAGGAAATCTTCACATAAGAAGTTTTATCTGCTAAAAGAAAATAAAAAGACCAAACTTTACTTAACCGTATTAAAAATATTATTGATAGAAGACGAGGAGACACGGTCCACACAGCAGGATTTAGTCCTGTTAACTCCTGACTTAGACCTGGTTTAGTCCTGGTTTTAGTCCTGGTTTAGACCTGGTTTAGACCTGGTTTAGTCCTGGTTTAGTCCTGGTCCTGTTTTAGTTTTCCTGGTTTTAGTCCTGGTTTAGTCCTGGTTTAGACCTGGTTTAGTCCTGGTTTAGACCTGGTTTAGACCTGGTTTAGTCCTGGTTTAGACCTGGTTTAGACCTGGTTTAGTCCTGGTTTAAGACCTGGTTTAGACCTGGTTTAGACCTGGTTTAGTCCTGGCTTAGTCCTGGTTTAGTCCTGGTTTAGCCCAAAATGTAAAAAACAGGAAAATACCACCGTGTAATCCATTTATTCCAACAAAGTAACTGTAATCCAATTACCACTCACTGAAACAGTAACTGTAATTGAATACAGTTACTCATAATTTGTACTCTGATTATGTAACTCCGGTACATGTAATCTGTTACTCCCCAACACTGACTATCACAACACAATCTCACTAATGAAACTGCTGAATATCAGGTTTGTCAAGTTGTGGACAGTTTTGAATCATATTTTTGTAGATATTTGTGTGGTGGAGCATGGGTGATATCGGCTTGTGGGAGGAGCGTTGCACAGAATCGTATAACTAACTGTAAAGAGCGTTCGGATAGTGTGCAGGATTATTCAAACGTGCATGAATGACATCTAAAACCTCTTCAGGCATGTTTTTAATGAGCGAACAGCGTTATAACATAGTAGAAGCTTTAAAAAAAATCGATTTTGCATAACACCCCCTCTTTAATGTGATAGAGGGTGCGATAATGAACTCGGTGTTGTCAGCGCTGCGTACCCTTCCACGTGCTTAGGCTCCTAGTGCACGTAAAGTAGTCCCTGAGTGGCGCTGGTAATGAGAGTCCCCTCCATTAGCGCTAAGAGGCTGAGCAGCAGGTGTGTGGGCGTCATGTGTGAAGACTATGTTAGCGCAGACAGGCTCCCAACGCGACGAAGAGGAGCTGTGACCCCTCTGTCGACAACATCTGCTCCACACACACTCCAGGAAGGAAGAGGAACAGTCATGTGCTCAAGATTAGACAGATTAGTCAAAATGTCATAAAATACTGGTGAATCAGAGCTGTTGGTTGCACTTACACAACAGAGTGGTTATGTAAGTGATTAGAAGGAATATAATTATGATATTTTTCAGACTGCAAGTCGCTCCGGAGTATAAGTCACACCAGCCACAAACAAAAAAGCCAAAAAAAAAAAAAACATATATAAGTTGCACTGGACTATAAGTCGCACTTTTTCTGGGAAATTTTTTGATAAAATCAGAGACCAGGAACATTTACTGTTAAAAGTCAAGTTGTAGTAAAAACAATAGAAGAGAGAACAACAGACTGTTAACGTCACATATGAACAGTTCTTCAGATAAATATAACATAAACAACAGAACAGAACAAGTTTACCTCTTTACCTCTTAAGTTTAACTCTCCATCTCACTCCAAATCACTAAATCCATTCAATTCTTCATCCTCGGTGTCACTTCTGAGCAACTCGGCCTCGACCTCCGGAGGTAAACAGAGCGTCGCTTCCTCTTCTGTGTCGCTGTCGTCAGACTCAGCATCAGTTCCAGTTAGAATTATTCGGGTCTTTCTGAATCCCGACAGGATGGTTTCAGTGTCACTGAAGTCCAGACTTTGTCCATCCATCCAGTGACTTCAAGAAAGTTTCATGACACAAGTTTTTCTCTCACTCCAAACTTTCTTTCTGCTGCTCAGTTACCATTTTCAGCTGCAGATTTCATGACTTACAGTTTGTAATCTGCAAAATCTGATTTTGTTTTTGGGGGCATTTGTGTTCAGTCTTCTCAGTCGTCTTTATAAGTTTGTTAAATTGTTCAGTGGTGCAGAAGTAATGTTGAGATCGACTGACATGACACAGACAGGACAGAGGCTCTTTCTGCAGGAGACATGTGCAGTAGAGTGAAGTGACAGTGGTGCAGGAGGAACAGGAGCAGCAGATCCTCACACACAAGACTAGAACCTCTAGTGGATTCAGAGTGAATATGAACCATGAAAAAACCCTAACCCTAACCCTTAGTCCGAAAAATACAGTACTAAGTATGGACAGTTTATTATTACCAATAACTAATATTGTTGCCATGGATACAGAATACTCACTTCTCCAATATTTTAGGAAGATGTGAGTCTGGTCACTGGTGAATCTCCCCGAGTTCAGCTGAGCATGATTATCAGATGATCAGTGATTAGCCAAATCAGCAGCATGCATGGCCTATCTGCATCCAAACAAAAATGGCTGCTTATGAGGAAAAAAGACAGAACAAAAAAACATGACAGATTTGTGCAGAATAAATGAGTGAAGTACAAAACTTCGTTGTGTGACATGGAAGAGGTTTGATTGTGTTTGTGTCTGATGACTGACCAGTGAGCTCCTTTGTTTCACTTGCATCACTGAAATAAACAAATCTGATTGGAGGTTCATGTTTGGTTCTGGCTGGAGGTGTGACTGAGGGTGTCATGACTGGACTGATATCCTCTGAGTGAAATATTTTGTCATTTTCTTTCAGTATGAGGCTGATATAGGGACACAGATCTGGACTTTTTGTATCAACAGTTATTTTTAAGCTTACCTGTTGTGTGTACTTGTGTGTCTGTGTACGTGTGTGTGTGTGTGTGTGCGCATGTGTGTGTGTGCGCATGTGTGTGTGCGCATGTGTGTGTGTGTGTGTGTGTGTGTGCATGTGTGTGTGTGTGTGTGTGTGTGTGCATGAGTCAGTGTCTCTTTAAACACAGTGTGTTAGTGTAGAAGTGGAAACTACGGAGTGTTTACACAATCATCAGTACAACTAACATAAATGTTTCTGATGAATAGTTTAGACAAGTTATTTGTTGTAAATGTTCAAATATTGATATCAACATTAATACATACATTGTGTTTCACACATATTAAATGACTTAAAGGAAAGACCTGTAGCCTTGCTCTGTGTCTACTTCCTTGTTTGTCACGATTGAGCCTGTGTCTCCAGAGTCTCCAGAGTCTTCACCTGCACATAGAGACACATCCACGTGTGTCTCAGTCTCAGTTTATGAACAGACCTCATGTGAAAGCTGTTTATAGGGTTATTGGATACATTTTTGCACCTTTGTTATTGCACTTTACATCAAAACTATTCAGTGTTTGATGACTTACATGTGATTTTGTTGTTTTCTATAACAACAACAACAATAAAATCTTGAATCTCGAGAACCTCCAGAATTCTCTCTCTGAGCTGCAGAGGCTGCACTAGCACTGACTCAGGACTGGTGCAGGTGCTGGGCTTTAAGGAGAGACCATTCAGATCAGAGAGACATTTTAAGTTTAAATCATCTGGATATGAACATTGAAACTGGCGTCACAAATGAGAGTCTCATGTGAGGTTCATTGTGCTTTGTGACTGGAGAAACGTCTTGAACCAAAACACCAAATTATAACATAAATCACTGTCATCATGTGTGATGTTTTTGGAATGAAGATTATTTGATTATGCATTTGTATTTGATTATGCAGTATTATGTTTGCCTCATGTCACAGACACAGGTTTATGAAATTTAGTCAAAATGTTAGAGACATATTATGCTTTTGGGGTTGTTAGTATTAAACTTTAATATATTCAAAAATGATGAGTTTACATTTTGTTGTATGTTTCTAGCAGCATGCATCTACTCCTACTTGAGTAATAAGTTTATTCATGTAAATTAAGTAAGTAAGTTACTTGAGTAAAAGTTGTGCTTCCTCTTCTCACTGTGAGTAAGTGTACAAGTGACCGAAGCTTCATGTGACAATATGAAATGATTTAAATATTTGTGTTTCTTGCAGCTCTTTTAGGTTTAGTTTGTCTTGTTTTTGTGTCTGTTCTGTGAAAATACCAGAACTTGTGTTTTATTTAATGTTTTCTCCTTCAGATTATATTAACTTGAAATTATAAATCAGATGTTGCGTCACAACAGTTACTCTTTAAGTTACTCTTACTTGAGTAGTGCTTTTTCCCAAATACTTTTTTTTACTCTTACTTGAGTACTCTTTGGACCACTACTTTGAACTTCTACTAAATATTATTTTACTTGAGTACAGTTTTTCACTACTCGTCCATCTCTGTTTGTGAGTTGTGCAGCGACTCTCCTGTTTTGGAAAATAAAGCAGGAGGGACAAGCCGGTAATGAGCTGCACTTAAATCCACATTAGAAACAGGCCGTGTCCTCTGGGTGTCTGTTCTGTGGAACCACACTGTCCCAGTGGACGGAGCGAGGTGAGCCCGACTGTGCTAACCACCTGTGCTCTTTGATTAGCCCCAAGAGGGAGAACAGCCTGATGCAACCACCCCTTCACCCCCCGGCCCCCCTCACCCTGAAGCTAATGCCACCTGTAATGAGGTCCCCTCTGCCACCGCCCCGCCTCTCCGCCAGGGGCCACTGTTGTATGGGTGGGGTCAGATGGGGAGGCTCCAGGAGAGTCAGGTGTGGAGATGGAGAGGCTCCAGGAGGGTCAGGTGTGGAGATGGAGAGGCTCCAGGAGGGTCAGGTGTGGAGATGGAGAGGCTCAGGTGTGGAGATGGAGAGGCTCCAGGAGGGTCAGGTGTGGAGATGGAGAGGCTCCAGGAGGGTCAGGTGTGGAGATGGAGAGGCTCCAGGGTTGGCTGCTCTGAAGGGGAGGCTCCAGGAGGGTCAGGAATGGAGGTGGGGCAGGGTAGAGTAAACATGAATACTCTCAGTGACTTGAGATAATGCTCATCAACAGTTTGGAAGTGTTTTAACTACATCTTAATTTGCCATAGAAAGCATGCAGGAAGTCTCCATTTATAATAAATCATTTTATTAACAGTTTAATAAGGATACTTTGGGCTCAGTAATGACTTTCAGCTGAGCAGTTGGCGTATTAGATAAGCAGTTACTTTAAGTCATGTTAGAGTGTTGTTTCCTCCTCCAAAACGACCTGGAGTTGTGTTTTGTTTCATCACACGTTTGAAGAAGTTTTTATTATTAGTCTGTTTACATCTCCAAAGCCAATAATAATGTTCCACCTTGTGATGTCATGAAGTGGTATAGTTTTCTACTTAACTGCTCCTTTTACATTTAGTTCAGTAGAGATTGGCAATTCTAGAGCTGAACTCATCCAGATGTTTCTATTGAAGATGTATGGAGTGTTTCTGACATCACAAAGGGAAAGATCATTATAACAGATCCTGAAATAGTCTCATATGGGACATTTAATTAGGTGCTGTTATAACGTTTTACATCCATGCACCTGCACAGCCTACAAACGTCCAACTTCATGATTTTATTTTGCTGCCTCATTAAATAAAAGGTAGAATGTTTGTATCTACAGTCCCTGACAAAAGTCTTGTTGCTTATCCATTTTGTAGAAACAAAAGCTTATAACCTGACTTTAAATTAATCGACTGGTTTTAGAAATGTCTCATATGAAGCTAAAACCCTCCCAAATTATGCTCAATATACTAAAATAAATTTGCTTCACTGAAAAAAGATTGATCATTTAATGAACACAGAAAGGTCAGATTTTGGCAAGACAAAAGTCTTGTCGCCTACAGAAAATTGAACAAATAATTTACTTCAAATACAAAAATATGTTGCGTAACGTCAGTGAATGAAGTCGTGGTGCTGTGAGATCCATATTTAATATCTTGTATGACTTCCATGAGCTTGAAGGATGCATCCATGCGGTTCAACAGTGATTCATACAATTTGTTGATGAAGTCATCAGGAATAGCAAAGAAAGCGTCTTACATGCCTCCCAGAGTTCATCAAGATTCTTTGGTTTTGCCTTCCATGCTTCCTCTTTCATTCTACCCCAGACATGCTCAATGATGTTCATGTCTGGTGACTGGGCTGGCCAGTCCTGGACCACCTTGATCTTCTTCTTCACCTTGAGAAACTTTGATGTAGAGATAGAAGTATGTGATGGAGCACCATCCTGCTGCAAAATTTGACCCTTTTATGGTTGAGAATGTAAGAGGAGCTAATACTTCTTGATTTTTTAGGTTATTGATATTTGCCTTCCACCCTGCAAATGTCTCACAGCCCCATACTGGATGGAACCCCAGACCATGATTTTTTTCCGCCACCAAACTTAACTGTTTTCTGGGTGAATCTTGGATCCATGCGGCTCCAGTAGGTCTCCTGCAATATTTGCGGCGGCTGTGATGTAATTCAACCGAGGATTCATCTGAGAAATCCACCTTCTGCCACTTTTCCAGTGTCCATCCTTTTAGCAGGCTGTGGGCCTTGGCAAATGCCACATGGTTTTTTAATTGCCTTTTGTTTAGTGCTGGTTTCTGTGCACTGATTCGACCATGGAGGCCATTTCCAGACAGAATTCTACAAACTGTTGTGGTTGACACAGGGACTTGAGGTGACCAGGTCTGGTGGAGTCTGCTGCAGTGGAAAAGGGGCCTTGGATTTTCGAATCAACAAACGGTCCTCCTGAGCAGTTGTCTTGTGGGGTCTGCTGGACCTGGGCTTGTCAAAAACATCTCCAGTCATTTCAGATCTTTTTCTTATTCTTTGTACTTGACGCTGAGACACATTGAAGGTGTCACCACCTCAGCAGTGGATCTGGTCTTCAGCCTCTTGATAATTAAGGCTTTGGTCTCAGGGTGGATCTTAGGCATGTTGTCAGAGGTCAAGTTGCAGTTGATGTGAAGGTCTGGTGTGCTGGGTTCTTTTTTATACACACCCACTAATTGATTGATCAGTAACTGATCACAGGTGAGGCTGTAATCTAGGATTGGGTGCATCATATGACAAGACTTTTTATCTTGCCAAAATCTGACCTTTCTGTGTTCATTAAATGATCAATGACATTTCTAAAACCAATCGATTAATTTAAAGTCAGGTTATAAGCTTTTGTTTCTACAAAATGGATAAGTGACAAGACTTCTGTCAGGGACTGTATCCAGGTGTGTGTGCTCTATTCTAAACATGGATCTCCTGGGAGGGTCTAGTGAAGGTATTTTACACAACCTGGATTTCACTCTTGCAATATCTGTCTATGTCCAGCCTGCACTGCAACAAAACAGTTCCATTGTCACATATTTGTTTGTGAATCATTAGGTCAATTTCTGTGCAGCACCTCAGTCCAGTGACAGCTCTGCTCTGGCACAACACAGAGGAGCACACTTCTGCCTCTGGAAACAAGCTCAGCTCAATTGAAACTGCATACTCATTTGAGCAAGTCAAACAAATCACAAAGTTGGACCTTTCTTGAATATGATCGAGATCTGGTCTACCCAGCCTCACAGTTACACTAAGGGCTTCATGTATCAAGGCTCAAGGACTCCTCCATCCAAACACTTTGCAAAAATGTTCAGAAGGATATGGACAAACATTAATTTCTATTTGTATCAGAATCAGTGTAAGAGCATATATATGACCCTGTGGTAATAAAAGTACTATGTTGAAAATCACATCCTGTACACATATACTTAAATATGTAACTTTTTTTGTTTGTTTTTTGTTTTTTTGAATGCATTTGTTATGGGTGTGTGCGTTTATGTGTATGTATGCACATGTATGTAATTTTTATATATTTCATTTGCATCATTATTAATATAATTACTGTTACTTTATTTTTATTATTACTTTCTGGTCAATATTACTATTACTATTGTATTTATATTTTATTATTATTATTATTTTTTTATTTATGTATTTATTTTTTAAGTTTTTAATTATTATTATTAATAATAATTAATTAATTAATTTATTTATTAATTATTTATTTTATTTTTTTTCAGTGTCTGTTAAGGGTGGGTGTGGGGAGGGTGAAGGGGAGTTTGGGAATGGGGAGGAGGGGGTTTAAATGTGGCATTTTTATATTTGTACATCTTATGGCATTATTGTGTGGCTGTAAGACCACAATATAGGAAAATAACAATAATAATAATAATAATAATAATAATAATAATACAATTAAATATATAAGAAAATCATATTCGATTGTCTAAATAAAGAATACTTTTTATTATCATAGTGGTACTGAAATTGATATTGAGTAGAAGTATCGAGTATTTGAAATTGAGTTTGAAATGTTTTTATTGTGACAACACTGCATTAAAAATGGAATGTAATTTACATTCTACTGTGTATAGTAAAAATAGAGTATGTTGTATGTGGGTACAGTATGTTGCTTTGACAGTTCCGTATGGTGACAGCTGTATTTCCTGGTCCTTACATCTCACTGGAAACTGCTGCGTGGCTCCTGTGTGCTGTGTGAGAGCTCAGGAAGTGCTCCGTGTGAGAATGTGTCAGAGGAAGAGGCTGAGAGAGAGTGAGTGTGCAGTACAAACCACAGCCCTGCTCTGTGCTGTAATCTGCACCGCCGCCAAAACCGCCACTACTGCTGCTTCTGCCCCCCCGGCTCCCGGCCGCTCCCCGGGCCCCCCTGTCTCCCGACCGCTCCCTGGGCTGGCCCCTGGCTCCCGCCCTCTCCCTGGGCTGGCCCGGGAGACACGCACACACAGCCGTGCTAACCCCACGACAGTTTGTTTATCCTGCAGCCAGACCCGACCATTAAAAGTGGGCACTCTGTCAGAAGCACAGAACCAGGCGGCTGTCATGTCGGAGGCTGTAATTGTAGCGCTAGCGTGATGTTTTTATTTTCTCCCTGACCTCATTGGATAAACTCACAAAGCCACTTAACAGGGGGCGGGCCTGCCAGAGCCCACAGAGCAGTCACAGAGCAGACAGAGCAGACACAGAGCAGACAGAGAGCAGACAGAGAGCAGACAGAGAGCAGACACAGAGCAGACAGAGCAGACAGAGCAGCAGAGCAGAGCAGAGCAGACAGAGAGCAGACAGAGCAGACAGAGAGCAGACAGAGAGCAGACGCAGAGCAGACGCAGAGCAGACAGAGAGCAGACAGAGAGCAGACAGAGAGCAGACAGAGAGCAGACAGAGCAGAGCAGTGAGCAGACAGAGAGCAGAGCAGAGAGCAGACAGAGCAGACAGTCAGCAGACAGAGAGCAGACAGAGAGCAGACAGAGAGCAGACAGAGAGCAGACAGAGAGCAGACAGAGAGCAGACAGAGCAGACAGAGAGCAGACAGAGAGCAGACAGAGAGCAGACAGAGAGCAGACAGAGAGCAGACAGAGAGCAGACAGAGAGCAGACAGAGAGCAGACAGAGAGCAGACAGAGAGCAGACAGAGAGCAGACAGAGAGCAGACAGAGAGCAGACAGAGAGCAGACAGAGAGCAGACAGAGAGCAGACAGAGAGCAGACAGAGAGCAGACAGAGAGCAGACAGAGAGCAGACAGAGAGACAGAGAGCAGACAGAGAGCAGTCATTGAGCAGTCGCAGAGAAGACAAAGGTGGAGTTGCTCTTTTTAAGTCACAGCTCGGAGTGTTTCCATTGTGTGCAGCTAGACATGTCAGCTCCTAATCAAGAGAAGAGCAGTTTAATTACACCACTATGGGCTCTCTTTAATTTCCTAATGCCTCATTAAATCCAGGCACTTCTCTGTGGTGAGTGGTGGGTGGCTCCTGCTGCAGGCAAAAGGACAACCAGCTGCTAATCTGCTGACATTTAACCTCTGAGAGACGAGGCTCTTTCCTCTGCTTTAAAGTCACTGTGTCAAATAGACATGAACAAATGTCATTGGCATTGTCTTTAGACATTTTAAAGCTGCACTACATCACTTTTGTGGTGGGTCTGCCACATACAGAGATTAGAGTATCAATATTTTACATTCAGTATACGATACTGAACCCGTACTCATTTGATTACTGAAAAAGTTGTGCAAATATCAAAATCAAAGCATTAATAATGTAAAATAAGCAGTGTTGGTATGTTTATAAAGTGAGACATAAAGACCATGTACTTGACTTTTTATGTATCTGAACATAAAAAGTCTTACTCAGTACAGATGTATTTTATAAACAGCTCTTGAGGTCAAAGTAAGTCCACTATGTGCTGTCTGCTTTTAATGATTAAGCATTTTATTATCGTTAATCAGGAAGTGAGCACTAGCATGCTAATTGTTCTTAATTATAATAATACATTACACTTGTAGTGCTTTTCATGACCTCCAAAGACACTTCACACATATCAGGACATTGAGGGACACCTTGAGTTAGTGGAGCAGAGGGGAACTTGCAGTGGTTCATGAGAACAAACTGGTGTCTGTCGGTGAAGAAGCAGGTGAACCAGGAGTGTCAGTGAACAATGTTCTTACCTTTATTGTGACAGCAACCTCCACTCTGGACTTGTGAAACATGCTTCTAAACTCACTGCAGTCAATCATTTGGATGCTCAGAATGCATGAGATAAATGAAGAATAAAACACAGCAAAGGAGAAATTCAATTTGGCAACTGGACAAACGTTTATTTAGGTCGAAAATGTTTCGCAGCTCCAAGCTGATTCTTTAGTTCTGGTCAAACACTGGTGGACACTCAGTACAGTTGAATAGGCCTAGCTACTAAACAGAAACTGTGAACAAGTAGGGTGTTAGTTTCATTAGTCCAGTATGGATATGAAATAAATAAATAAAATCACCCCCAAAGTACTGGATACTGGTACTTCAAAAAAACAAACTGTGGTCATCTGCCTGTTGGAGATGATGTGATTGTTTTGGTTGGAATGTTCGACAGTAGCATTTAACATTTGTGTCTATGTGGACATGCAGATAACACCATGTTACGGGTCAGCTCTGTGGAGAAAGGCTGCATGTTTTCAAGATATAAACATATAAGACACATAAAAACACCTGTAATTGAATACATAGAGATAGATCAGTCTAATGCCATACTGTGGAACATTCCAGGCAAAGCAATACCATCTCTTAGACAGGCCTCAGCCTTCTTGGCTCAGTAGAACACTGGGAAGTTGGATAATGTAAGCTCTCATCACCAGCGCATGTTAAATTGTCTTTGAATATATACTTTGTTGAACATGTATCTGGCCGTTCAGAAGAGCCGTGTTCTTTCTCATTGCTCTGACAGCTGGTTGTCATTATGGTGTATCTGTGCCGTAATAACAGGGCCCTACACTGCATCCAGGACGGGACCAGATGATAGCGGTTTGTGTACGTCTTAAGCGAGTCCAGGCCATGTAAACACAAAGCAGCAGCCTATAGTCATGAATGCTAATGAGCTAATCGCATGGACTATGTCACTGTAAACATGTGCTCCGCCAGATGCGTCTCACCACCACACGCCCCAGACGCCTCCACACCACCTGGGGACTGCCGCCGTCTGCTGGGAGGAAGCTGCAGGGCTCCCACTGGACCGTCTCTGCTGACGTGGGACAACCTGTGTCTTCTGTGACGTCAGGAGGAAATGTCTGGAACCACAGAAATCTGAGTCATTTCTGTCTGAGTGATCCTGTATTATCCACCGTTTGAGGCCTGAGTGCTCGGAAAATGTCTGTTTTCACCTACCCCTATCTCCGCCCACTACTACTACGAATAACTTGAATTTTTCTGACTTTGGGGCACTCAAAAATGTTCCAAAATGTTAAAGAAAAAAGAAAGAAAAAAAAAAAAAGAAAATCTGCTGCTTGTATACAGCCAAATGCAACTATGCAACTATAGCTTTTTCAAATAATTTCCCTTGTGAATCAATAAAGTTTGTCTAAGTTTCTAAGTCTTTTATTATGTTAGTTGTTAGTTTATTGTCACAGTTCTCTGCACTGGTGTCTGGAAGTTGTGAAAAGGGCTTAAACTCATCGCTGTGAATAATTAAGATGTTCAAAACACATAAGGTTAAGAATAACTTTGGAACATCACAACAACATCACATCAATAACTACTGGTTATTAAAGCATCTTATTCTACAGAAACACAGTATAAAGAGATGTGGAGATTCCGTGCACGGAGAAGTGAGGAGAGGGTGTGTGTGGTGCACGGAGAAGAAATGAGGAGCACTGGGGTGCTAAACCAGGACTTTTTGTCAGGACGGGCCAAAGGAGCACCTGCGTAGACTGTTGGGTGACTGCAGATGAAAGGACCACGCCGGGGCCAGAGCTCCGCTCCACATGGGGCTCAGCGCCGCAAGGGGCTTGACCCCACGCACCATGGGGCTCCACAGGGGCTTCGATCGCTCTTTGCAACATCCTCTTCTGTTGTTTTGGGGATTCACTCTCTCGCTCTCTCTCAAGTCCAAGATTAGTCCTGGTTTAGTCCTGGTTTAGTTCAGGTTCTGCTACAGATGCAGTTTGCTGCTTTGGCTGGTTCGCTCTCTGACTGTCCAATCACGGCTCTGAATCCGGTGATGTCGTACGATGCTTGAAGGCCCTGGTGACACCAACTCAAAATCTGATTGGATGAAGCAACAGTTTCATGGACATTTTGTGTTCGAGGGCCTTCAGAACTGATTGTGAAGGTGCACTTCTTTGAGTGACGGCTGAAATGTGATTGGTCAAATGCTTTAATATGAAAATCCATATGTGGAAGCAGCACAAGCATCGGAAAAACTCTGAAAGGAAGTGGACAGACCATTTGGAATTATATAATAATAATATAATTAACATCAGTCTGTGATTCAGAGATGTTTTTAGGCCAGCAGATAAGGACTTGCAGGCCCTGACGCCCCACCACTGGCTCACAGTAAGGAGTCATGCTTTTATTTTTGGGAAAAAATTACATACTTTGGCTTTAAAACTGTAAAAAAGTACAGTGCCTTTAATTAGGCTAAGCTATGAAGATGTGTTGGCAAAAAGTCAAAAGTCAAGTAAAAAAGTTCTTGAAAGTGTGTTCTCATCTGGTCGTTTACTTATGTCCAATAAGCATTTGTCTTCATCCTTCTCTTTGAAATGACTGAACATAGAAACACAACAGT
>NW_026571140.1:1322806-1347806 GCF_026225935.1 Boleophthalmus pectinirostris | reverse complement strand
TCTTAATCTGTGACACATGTCAGATTTGGATCTTTGTTGTGATGACGTTTAAAGCATCAGCAGTTCTCATTGGGCACCACAGTTTTCAAACGCAGAAGTCAGCAGACTGGTTTCTTTTATTAAGTTGTTTTAGATCTATATTGTTTAAACTGGGGGAAATGATAAGAATGATCCGTGTGTGTCAGAGATTATAACTATAGACCAGACACAAACACAGTAGGTGTTTCCCTGTTATGCTGCATGATGAGAAAAAAATGCAATATGTCAAATTAGGTCAAAATAAAAACTTTACAAAGACAAAACCAAGACCAACCCAAGTGTAGAACTGTCAGGAGCAGTGGAGAGTACAGGTCAGGGACTGCCTTGCTTTCAAAGTCAATTCTTCCAAAGTCCTTCCAATCCACGACCCGAGTCCTGGCTCAACTCAAACACACAGATCATGGAGCAGACTCAGAGGCAGCGAGCAGCAGCTCCACACACACTAACATGACGTACATCTCATGTTCACATGAAAATAAGGCCTGGAAGGAACTGCACTGCCTTCAGATCAACTTAAGTTTAATTGAAATAATCATAATAATGACATGACAGGACGAAATGACATCAGGAGCTGGTTTTATCAAACGTCCATCATGTAAATAAACCTGTTGCACTTTTACAATCCTGTGAGATGTAAATATAAGTGTGTCTGCCCTGAGTCTGATGGAGCAGGGGCCAGTGTCCTGCAGCTCAGCTCTGTCCTCACACTGCATCACTGAGCTGTCTCTGCCCTGCTCTCCATCTGACCCCTGACCTCCAGTCAGACGAGTGCAGAATATCCACAACATTCTGCCCACAACCAGCCCACTGCTGCAGACTTCTCCTTCACTGCACACTCAATATGAAAAGATATGAATTCACAAAATTCTTCCAGAATTACATTTCCTCAGGATCCCAGCTGAATTATTTAGCTTTTTTTTTTTTTCCCTCTCAGTAACAAGCACCTTCATTACTGTAAAGGTGAAAAACGAGTGTGAAGATGATGAATGATGTATTCTTTATTGTTTTACTCAGTAAACATAAAACAAGAGGCTGTATTTTCCTTCTATGGGTTGATCACTGCTGACACATATTTACATCACTATGACTTTATTGTTGGAAAATGCTACAATATTCAGTTTAATAACTTTCAGTTGCCCCCGTCCCTTTGATCAGCACAATCAGGTTTAGGTGAAGGGACACTTTGTTGTCCTGATAAAGACATCTGTCCTGTGCATTTGACCCGTCGTCCTTCAGTGTCACAGGAGCATCTCCTCAGGCGCAGAGAGCCCAGAGTGCAGTGCTCCCATAGTCTTGGTCAGGCCTATATCAGATGGAGGAACAGATCTATTGTGCATGTTTTGTGTTGATGTGGGATACCAGAGTGTTCAAAAGACACTCACCCACACACAGGGAGGACATGCAAACTCCACACAGAAAGGCCCGGGAATCAAAATGGCCACCTTTTTACTGTGAGTGCTAGTTACTGTGCGGCCAATCAGCGTATGTCCCACAAATGAAATGACTGCACATCACAGCAGGTTAATAAAGTATTGTATTGTATCATGCTTTTGTGTGTTTATGCAGAATGATCGTGTTGGAGCATGGCTGATGTAGGCTTGGGGACAGAACCGTACTGTGAACTGTAAGGAAAGTTCATACAGGGCCCAGGAGAAATATTTCTGATGTTATAACATGATATTATACAGAATCAAAACAGCCAATTCTGTTTAACCCCCTCTTTAAGTTGTCTACACAAGGTGGCAGGTGCATTATGTGACTGCTCTGCTCGAGGGTCTGTAGATGATCACATACATAGACATGCATTTAGCAATACAAAAAATGCAAGCTGGATCCCCTCAATGCCATACTGTGGAACATTCTAGGCAAAGCAGCACCTTTAGTATGTCTGTTTTCATTGTGGATAGTGCAGACTCTTCTACAGTTCTTTCAGTGAGCTCATGGTGCTGTGTAGCTGCAGCCATCTTTAAAAAGCAGCTCACAGATCGATTTGCAGAACGCACAGACAGAGAGCAGCTCCGGCTCTGCTCGCCCTAAATCAGCGCGTTATTGGTTTTATGAGTGCGACCCAGCTCGGTGTAATTGCTAATGTTCCAGGAGTAACCAGTGGAAAGGTGGGTAATGGGGCCATTCATAAAAGCCCTGATGGCAGCGCAGAGGCAGCCGGCCCGGGCGCGCTCTGGGTTTATGGACGCTCGTAAAAACACGCCGAGCAGCAAAACAGTAACAGCACCCACGGACATTCAAATCAATACGTCCTCCACAAACCCTCTGCTACTGTCTGCTGAGGAGGAGGAGGAGGAAGAGGAGGAGGAAGAGGAGGAGGAAGAGGAGGAGGAGCAGGGTGAGGAAGAGGGGGGAAGAGCAACCAATACGAGACCAAACACAGAGTCACATGAAAACACCGGTGTCATGAACCAGTCAACCTCAAGTGACAAATTGAAGTCACAGTAAAACAAGCTATTAAAGAAGGAAACTATTAAACAGACTTTTGGAGCTTGTTATAAAGTTTCCTCATTAAAAAACATGCCTCAAGAGGTTTTAAATGTCATTCGTGCATGTTTGAGTAATCTAGTGATCTCTCCTGGGCCCTATTTAAACCCTCCTTAGGGTTTGTGAAGAATCCCTCAGTCGTCCAGGTAGAATCCATGAAGAGAAATTCAGTTTGTCGACTGGACAAAAGTTAGTTTGGTTGAAGACGTTTCTCAGCTCATCCAAGCTGCTTCTTCACTTCCTTATATCTGCAGGGAGGAGCTAACTACACTGAAACTAAAACACACAGTTGTTTACAGTTTCTGTTAGTTAGTTCGGCCTATTGACCTGTGCAGGGTGTGGGATCTGCCAACTGTGTACCAACACAGATGAGAGAGCAGCAGTGGACCTCAGTCTGCTGTACAGCTCCACTTAAAAGCCACAGGCCACTCATTTGAGGACAGCGAGGTACAGATTTTAGCCAGAGAAAAGAACTAGTTTGAGAGGGGAGTGAAAGAAGACATTATTGTTAAGAAAGAGAATCCTTCTCTAAACAGAAATGGAGGCCTCAGACACCATCTATCTCCTATTCACAACTCCATCCTCAAACCTAAATCAAAACAAACAAGAGAACAACAGGTGTAGTCAGGTCAGGTCCAGAGGTGTGGAAGCTCCATTATGGCCATGAATTGTTCTGCTAATTAGACCCCACACCCTGCACAGGTCAATAGGCCCAACTAACCAACAGAAACTGTAAACAAGTGTGTGTTAGTTTCAGTGTAGTTAGCTCCTCCCTGCAGATATAAGGAAGTGTCCAACAGCGTCTGACCAGAACTGAAGAAAGCAGCTTGGATGAGCTGAGAAATGTCTTCAACCAAACTAACTTTTGTCCAGTCGACAAACTGAATTTTCTCCTCGCCTCCTTAGGGTTAGCTGTAAGATTCTGTCCAAGGCTCCGCCCACAAGCCTATGACACCCATGCTCCCACACGACAATTCTCATAAATATACATAAACATGATACAAAAGTACACAACAACTTGACAAACCTGATGTGATGTGCAGTAGTTTCATTAGTGGGATACACACTGATTGTAATGACATTGTTATGAGTATGATTTATGGTTAATAAACACTTAATTATGGTTAATAATGAGACACATGCAATAATAGCACAGTAGTCTTCATACCATTACAAAAATAAGTTAACGTGACATTCATCTGATTTTGATCCAGCCCACAGTGTACACATGCAGATTAGTGCGATGAGAAACACATGCTGCTCAGATGTGTGTGCGTGGGTGCAGCTCCGGGGACTAGCCCAGTCTCACCCAAGCGTCTGACCCTGGCCTCGCGGGGTCTGGACGGGCCGTGTGGCTCTGGGTGGTCCCTCGTCTGCTGCTCCGGCCCTTTCCCCTGATGTCATGTGTTTAGCTCGGCTCCGCTCCACATGGAAACAGATAAGTGAAGACATACACAGGAAGCACGGCTGTGGAAGTGGGACTGTCTGTGGGCTGTGGGCATGAGCACATGGAGCTGTGTGCAAGTGCATCTCAGAATCACATGAAGACAAGATGTAAACAAACAGCTGGGCCTCCACTTAAGTTGCTTTTCTGTTGCCAGTCAAACACTAGTGTGGGATTTGAGTGGAATGAATCACATGCAAAATACACTTCATTTCATAATTATTCAAATAAGATGATTATGCAGTTATTTTAGGTAGTATTAAAGGTTCACTGTGTAACGTTTCTGAAGGAGGGTCCACTACCTGCTTGACATGATATTGCTTTTATAAATTCCACACTGTGGCATTTTCCTACTCGTATTCCTTTACATGTGCTTTATTGCTTAAGGAGACATATTATGCAAAATAACATTTTCTACCATGTTATAATCAAAAACAAAAACATCCAAAACAAGCTGGAAGAGGTTTTAGATGTTATCCATGCATGTTGGAGTATTTTAGCACTCTGCTGGCTTCACCCACAAGCCTACGCCACCCATGCTCCCACATGATAATTCTCCATATACAAAAACATAAAACAAAACTGTACAAAACATTTGGACAACCCTGATGTGATGTTCAGTAGTTTCAGTGATGTCGTTCTGAAGGGGGAGTGACTTAGAGCTAAGAGTAAGAGCATCAGAAACTAAAACCTGTTGAAGCGTTGTATTTAACAAATATATAATTTACCAGACAATAAACAAATAAAAGGCAACATGTTGATCAAAATAAGTTATGTGTTAGCAGTTAATACTAGTCAGTCTGGCGCCACCTAGTGCCTCCACTCAATTTCATTTCTTTCCAGCAACTAGGTCAGGAATTAAAATACACTAGACCACTGTATCCAACCTACTTTGATCCCAGAGGGGCTGGATCAGAAAACTCATGTCATATAAACCCCCAAAATAACAATAAGTTTAAATATTTGTACAGATAAACACAAATCTATAACAGAAATCTTTTTTAATTGATGAACTCTTTCTTTTACAAAATATTATAATATTATGAACAACCTGAAACTTTAAGAAAAATACTATTTCAACACAAAGTTTTAACATGAACTTGTATGTAAATAGGAATAAGTCAATTTTTCTTGTAAAATCCTGCACTCGGCTCCACTTTTCTCATGTTGGACATTTTTCTGATGAGGGTGTCACGGTCAACAGTCAAAACGATCGTCCTTTAAGAGCGTTTGGAAAGAGACAAGTCTTCATTTGTGCTGCTCTGGTGGGAGGGGCCACGTACAGAGACACTGGAGACTAAAAATATTGCTTAAATATATAATATTGCTAAAAGATATGCTTCAAATATTTTAGTAGAAAATCAGCCGAGGGCCAGATTAAAGGTCCTGGAGGGCCGTATGTTTGACACCCCTGCTCGAAACAGTTCGCAAAAACCCCCGAAGTGTGAGTTCGGGCACCAGCCAATCAGTAAAGAGTCAGACATTCTGTGTTGGCAACGATTCCCGAGATCGAGGATTTAAAGCTGGAACAAAGATAAGGTTTGGTGCATTTTATCAAGGGGAAAGACGTTTTTGTCCTTCTTCCTACAGGATTTGGGAAATGCCCTCTTAGTGGTGCATTTCATACATCACGACCAAACAGCAGCGATTGGTTTAACAGAATAAGTACCCACCTCCTACCGTCAAGTGAACAAATTCTAACACTGCGAGGTCAGACGGTTTCTACGAAGTGAAAACAAACAAAACAAAACCTTCAAAAGCATGTATTATTACTCTGAACTTGGTCGCCTCTCCCCATATCAGATGTGTAACTTGGCGTCACGGTGTCACCTGCTTGTCTCCATACAGAATTTAGATCAATACCATAAAGTGGATCGATTTAAGCAGAGCAATAACATCTCCATGGAAACAAGCATGTGTCAAACCCTCCACTAAAACAGTTCTGTAATGTCACATCAGTTTTCATTCGGCACTGCAGTTTTTTAGTTTTCACACTTGTTTCTTTCCTTTGTTTTAGATGATTATTGTAATTTAAAATGTCCAGTACAAACATACTGATCCGCGGGTGTCCTGGGTTGTAACTGCAGCAGACACAAACACAATATGCTTCTTTAAACAATCAGACCTAGAATCAGGAACCTTCTCAGTCCATGTACCATGCGCAGAGAACTACTGATTCAAAAGTACTCAATAGCATTTACTAACCCATTCAAACTTTCCCATATCAAACTTTCCCTGGAAGCCGAGCGAATTATTCTTTGTTTGCACTTTGTGAAAGCCAAACATCTAATCTGATCCCCAGGGAGAAATTCAATAAGGCTCACGGATCTCAATCCCCAATATCTCTGCGGCACAATGCATCCAGTGGGTTTCATCTCTCCCAAAGCGAGCCCTCTGCTGCCTGTGATGAACAGTAATCCGTCTTGATCACAAAGACAATGGAAGCAGCCGTCCCCAGTAATGTATCCATGTTGACAACTTTAGTGTTGTGGCTTTGTGGGCGGCCTGCAGCATCACGGATTGGCTCAGGCTCACACATACACAAACACATACACGCACACGCACAAATTCAGAAACAGAAAACAAAGGTCATACATCTAAATCTTGCAGCTGAGACATTTCACACCTCTGCACGGGTCTGAACACTGTCATTCTGTACATCACCCATGCACCATGACCCTTCACTCCATTTGGTAAAAAATATATATTATAAAAAACAGATCACTGGTCTCTTCTGCACTTTTTCCAAAGCCTCTCCTATAGATATTATAATGTAATGAGTTTGTCTGATGAGTTTCTCCTAGATGCTCAAAATCACGTCATACTTCTGTGTCTAACTGAAACTGAAGCAAAGCTGCTCTCAGAATGTCTGTGGTCAGGGTGGGTATTGAAACTTTGACCTTTGTGTTGGTGGGTAAATACCACTGCTAAATAATATTCACGCTTACGTCACAAACCAAGAAAATGTTTGGAAAGATGCGATGACAACATCCGGTGTAGTTCCCGACACTGGACTCGACCGACTGTGATCAAACCCTCTGAAGTAAATGTGATCAGTGGTAAAATGAAGACTGCAGATGTATGTGCTGTTTGGAATCATCTGGAATTTGGCCTCATCTCTTCTAATCACATGTACCAGTGCACTCGGAGTTGTGTGTCAGTGGAGAAATGATGAAAACTGAGGGATGGCTGGAATTGTTGATTAGTCGAACATAATGGACATTCTCTGATTTTTCCTAGAACAGAGCGGCCAAAAGTTGTAATCGTGTCTTTCCAAACGTCTTTCTGGTTTGTGACGAAAGCGTGAATAAAACCTATTGTATTTGGCAGTGTTGAGGAGTAACAGATTACATGTACCAGCTTTATGTAATCAGAGTACAAATTATCAGTAACTGTATTCAATTACTGTTTCAGTGAGTGGTAATTGGATTACAGTTACTTCGTGGAAATAAATGGATTACAGGGCGGTATTTTCCTGTTTTCACATTTTGGGCTAAACCAGGACTAAAACAAGGTCTAAAACCAGGACTAAACTAGGACTATACCAGGTTTAAACCAGATCTAAACAAGGACTATACCAGGTCTAAAACCAGGACAAAACCAGGACTAAACCAGGACTAAAACCAGGACCAAAGCAGGACTAAACCAGGACTAAACCAGGATTAAACCAGGTCTAAATAACTGTAGGTGGACATAATTGAAGGCAGCAGTGATCTCATATAGAAATCAAGGAAGAATTTTCAGGATGTGGTCGCTACATTCATGTAGTTTTAAAAAACATGACAGTATCAAGTAATTCAAAGTATTCAGATTACATTACTCACCTTAAGTAACTTAATGGATTACGTTACAAACTACATTTTGGGGTATGTAATCTGTAATCTGTAGGGGAATATATTTTAAAATTAACCTTCCCAACACTGGTATATGGGGACCCTTGACTGATGCAAAACATAATATCAGTGTGTAAAGAGTGTGAATAAAGCTGTCATTGTTGGGACAAATAGAACTTTCTCTCGAAATCACTGGAGATCGATCACAGGACAGCACTTTGGTTAAGGTGGAAGTCGGTGCCAAACAAACCAAAACAGATGGTGATGTCGATGGACTTCTTTGAGCCTATTTCAGTGGAAGTATGGACTCTTTAGTTTGTGTGCAGAGGGAAGCACTTGTGCGTTTGTGAACACTTAAATCACCTGTGTTTTTCTCTCAACTGGATTTAACTCAAGTTTGATTTTTCTGCTCGTTCTGCTGTTGTCACGTTTCACCTAATCAGCATGAACAGTGTTGGGGAGTAACAGATTACATGTACCAGAGTTACATAATCAGAGTACAAATTATGAGTAACTGTATTCAGTTAAATCAGGTCTAAAACCAGGTCTAAACCAGGTCTAAACCAGGTCTAAAACCAGGTCTAAACCAGGTCTAAACCAGGTCTAAACCAGGACTAAAACCAGGTCTAAAATCAGGTCTAAACCAGGTCTAAACCAGGTCTAAATCAGGTCTAAACCAGGTCTAAACCAGGACTAAACCAAGACAAAAAACAGGTCTAAACTATGTCTCAAACAGGATTTAACAGGACTAAATCCTGCTGCATCCTCCTCTTCTATCAATAATATTTTTAATCTGGTTCAGTAAAGTCTGGACTTTTCATTTTCTTTTAGCAACAAAACATCTTATGTGAAGATCGTTTTTGCTTCTCTACAGTAAATCAAGTAATCCAAAGTATTCAGATTACGTTACTCACTTTAAGTAATTTAATGGATTCTGTTACAAACTACATTTTGATGTATGTAATCTGTAATCTGTAATCTGTAGGGGAATACATTTTAAAAGTGACCTTCCCAACACTGAGCATGAAGTATTTGTTTGTACGTTCCAGCTCAGGTCAGAGGGCTACACAAAGTATGAATCTGTCGAGAGCCAGGTTAGTGTTCCCAGCTTTACTCAAAGTACACTTCTGCATCCAAAGTGAAAGTTTGGAAACCTGAAAAAAGAGCACGAAGCATTGCTACTACTGAAATCCACCCTGTTTCCCCTTTTCAACAGAAAATCAGTTCTAAAGCTCACAAAATATGAATGTGGATACTAGAAATGTGTGACAGGGTTTGCTAGAGATAAAAACTAATTCGATTGACATACATTGATAAAGACGCACATACACACAGAAGGAGAAAATGAACAGCGACCACACATTTATGTCTGATTCTTGCAGGTGAGAAGTTGCACATCACACCTCCATCTCTGTATTTAGGCCTGTCATCCTGTGTATCACCCACAGCGAGCAGAGCCACGCTAGAAGAGCCGCGCCCACAGACCAACACTTTCCATCCTGCCTGTGTTCTTCTCGATGCTTGTGGTGTATTATAGGTCAGAGTTATGCAATTGTGTAGGGGTAGCCTATTTTCTGCATCGCAATGGAGAGAGACACAAAAGCTTTAGGGTTTTGAAATGTGTGTGCAACCGAAGATTAGATCAAGCCAAGTTTGCAAAGTAAAACTGTTGTTTTGTCGGTTCCGTGTACAGTAGAATCTGTGCAGTGAAGGGCGGTGGGGGATTTTGGGGGGCTCGTCCATGAAATACTTAATAATTAGTAGTTCATGTTCATTTTTAAAAACACATATCCTGTATACATTAAAACTGTTAAAAGTGAGATGCTTTTGTCTTAAAATAAAAACTGAAGACATTGTTCAAAAGCATCAAAAAAACATTTATTGTATCTTTGTTGGACTAAACCTGTAAAGTGGACATATGCTTTATTCAGACTTTTATTGGGTTTTAAATATGCAACTTCATCTTTGCATTTTTACAGCTTTAAATGATCAGATCTACAGGATGTTATAATGTTGCTATGATGTATCCAGACATTTTTATTAGAATCATTTCAGCCGTCCACAGTAATGTGTTCATGTTGACAACTTTAGTGTTGTGGATTTGTGGCTGACCTACAGTATCACACACAAAAGCACACACACACAGGTACACACACATGCACACACACACATACACACACACACACACACACACACACACACACAGGTACACACACACACAGGTACACACACATGCACACACACAGGTACACACACATGCACACACACACACACACACACACACACACACACACACAGGTACACACACACACACACACACACACATCATCCAATCATTATAGTCAGTATTTGTTTGAGTGTTGCAGTCATTGGTTGTGACAGTTTTCAGAGAGGATCTTCCATGATGTGTAGACCTGAGGTTTGATCACTGCTGAGAGCCACGTTCATATTCTCAGTTCATGCTTTTTGTCTGATCTGTGTTATAATGTTACTTCACTGCTATGTTCAGCCAATCTCTACTGAACTAAAGGTAAAAGGTAACTTCAGTCTACCTTTAAATGACATCACAAGGTGGAACAGAGCATTTGGAGCTTTGGAGATGTAGACAGACTAATAATAATAAAGAGCAGTAGCATGTAGTGACTTTTATGGGCATTTATATTTGACACTATTTGTTTCTTCACAGACATGTCCTGCTCCTGCACCTTATTTCTGCACTGTGTTCATCGTAAAGCAATTTCCTGTGACTTAAAAACAGAAAACCTCTGGGTTACTTTTTTTTGTCATACAGCTATCTCTGTGGGTAGACACACTGCACGTCTTGAGTGTTCAAAGAAAGAAGACCTGATTAATGAAGTGTGAATGAAGAAAAGCACAGGTCGAGGTGAGTAGGTGTTCGGACATGTAAGAACCAGTTGAATGTGTGTCGGTGTGTGTGTGTGTGTGTGTGTGTGTGTGTGTGAGTGTGTGTGGGTGGGTGGGTGGAGTTTAGGGACAATAGAACAGACCACACTTTCACACACTCATTTAAAGACATGAAAACCTCTGCAGTGGCTTTTCAAACATGAAACAATGATCTGCACATTCTCTCTTTGAACAGCAGATATCCTCAAGTTTAATATTTCTATGTGACTATGTGAGTCTCTACTACCTCTTTATATAACTGACATATTTTATTACTTATTTCAATTTCTATTTTATTTGATTTGTACTTCTACTTATATATTTGTATAATTATTATGCTTTATTTGACTCCAGTCTCTTACTATTTTTGCTACTTATTTGAATGTATATAAAGAGAAACAATATAAATATAAAAAATACACACACACACATATATATATATATATATATATATATATATATATATATATATATATACACACATATATATATACATACACATATACATACATATATATATATATATATATATGTGTGTGTGTGTGTGTGTGTGTGTGTATTTTTTATATTTATATTGTTTCTCTTTGTTATTATATTATATTGTGATGTGTGAGCTCCTGTGTTCAAATCTGTGAATCAGTAAAGTATATTTAAGACTAAGATTGCTTTGCCTGGAATGTTAGTTTGGTTACATCCATGGAGAGGCATGCAAGCTTACAGTAAGAAGGGGAGTGACTTAGCATGGAGAGCACACAGATGCCCTGGGACGGACTGAAGGAAGTGAGGCTGCCAATCTGTGTCACCGGTCCCTCTGACCACCACCATCACTCACAAACTCCATTTTCATACTAGGCAATGTAGGTAATGTAAGTGTCTTGCCTAAGGACACAAAAACAGTTTTTGCAAGTAGCGCTCCCCTGTGACACCTGGTTTTCTCAGTGGTCTCCCATCCAAGTCCTGACCCGACCTCTGAGCTTCTGAGATCTGACGGGATCAGTCTTTGACAAACAGGTGTGGCCACAAGGTCAAGACAACATGATGATCTAAACATGCTGTGTTAGTGTGAATGTTCCCAGATTCTGATTCTGATTCAGTTTGACAATGTCACAATTTCTCTGCCTTGAAAATGATATAACTGAAAAACATGCAATAAGTTTTAACATAATATTTTTACACCCTGGTGTGAGTGTGCATGGTTGTGAACTTGCCTCACAAAGGTGCAGAGCGCTTCACAGTGTCAGCTCTTTTCGTTTGTGGATGGTGGTTTGTACCCACATTGTGTCTGCAGTTTTTACTCACACTGACCACATGCACTAGACTGAGTGTGAGGCGTAGACGTGTGTGAAGCTGAGTACACTGTGAGCTGTGGTGAGGCCTTCTAACACCTCCTCTGCAAACCTGAGCTGGAGAACATCTGAAAAGAATGTGTAGATATCAAATAGAGCCAGAGGTGCATGTGGTGCTCGCTCCTGAGCAGGTGGAAAGGTCACAAGATCCTGCTCTTTACCGGTGCGTTCCACCAAGAGCTTCTGCCTGACTGGACACTTCAGCTACTGAAAAGAATTGCATCTTTCACTGCTTCATATGGGCTGTTTCCATGACGACCCGCCATAAGGAGGCCCAGGGGAGCGCCGTGGGCCTCGTTTTGAGGCCGAAGAGATTGTTGTTTACAGCAGAGCAACATGGAAACAATGGCTCCTCACCGCAGCAGTCAGCTCTTCCTGTGCAGACACGACACAAGCCCACAGCGCAGTTTCACCTTCAGACATCCGCAAAACAATGTGCTCTCTACTATGGAAAGTACTACAGATACAAGACTGCCTGTACTACACACTTTACACAGTACTAGGTTCATGAACTACAGTACAGGTCATAAGTTTGGACACAATTTTTCATTTCTGTAGTTTCTTTATCTCCATGAAGAAGAAAGAAGAAAGAAAGAAGACACCAGGTCTAAAGCTGGTTTGAACCAGGTCTAAAGCAAGTCTAAAGCTGGTCTAAAGCTGGTCTAAAGCAAGTCTAAAGCTGGTCTAGCAAGTCTAAACCAGGTCTAAACCAGGTCTAAAGCAAGTCTAAAGCTGGTCTAAAGCAAGTCTAAAGTAGAACTATATCCTGAGTAAACATTCAAAACCAGGAATACCCCAAGGCCAAAAGAAGCACTGTGCCGAGAAAACCAAGACAAAAATCAGGACTAACCTCAGACTAAACTAGGACTACATCATGAGCAAACATTCAAATCCATGATATTAAAGGCTCCTAATTACTTTCCCTGTTCAGCCAAAACCACAAGCTTTGACAAACCTTGACAAAGACGAGTGAGTCTGGAGCCACACCCCATCTCCCCGACTCCAGAGGGCGTGATTGACAGGTGGATTAACCAGTCAAAGAGATGCATGGTCCATTTGTGTCAACACAAAAATGGCAGCTTATGATAAAAAAACAAACAAAAAAACACACACACGTAGAGGTCTGAGAAATAGTGTGAATTTCTGTAGAATCAGCAATCAAAGCTTTCAACTTTTATTTTTATTTAGCGAGTTCAGCAGATGTTTATCTCACAGATGAAGCCGTGCAGGTTCAGGGAAACTGAGAATGGATCATTAAATCAGGTTTGGTTCCTTTGATTACTCCACCGTTACTTGGACCACATTTGGCTGTGGTTCGAGGTTCGCCCCATGACTTCTTCACTCACCACAAACAGGAAATTAAATAATTAGTCTCCCTTCCCATGATGCATTTGGAATAGTTGGTTTGGACCTACAGTCTCTGGTTTGGACCTGAGTTGGCGTTCTCACCAGAGGGACCGCACCACAGTTTGGTATTTGGTGCAGAGTCAAGCAGACCGAGACCACCTCTTTTTTTGAGGTCTCAGTTCTCTACCACTTGAGCTGTAGGTGGTGCTTTATTTTCAATTTCTGTTGAGTCGATTAAGAATTTATTTAGTTCACAAAGTTTGACACACTTTTTCAGTTATGTTTCTTCTTTATTTTCATGATTATTTATGCTTTAGATCAGGGTTGCTCAATACATCGATCGCGATCTACCATTCGATCGCCAAGGTCGTGTGGGTAGATCGCCGTGTCTCGTCTCGGACTCGCGTTTGGACTCGGTCTTGTCTCTCACTCGAGGTCTGACACTCAACAAGTGTGATCATATTTCATTGTGGCCGCTGCTGTTGGTAATAAACTTGTAGCGGGTGCAGGAGCGTGTGGGGCGTCTCAGTGCAGCCTGTGCGCTCATTTGAAACCCGCGGAGACTCTACGGCGCATCACAAACACACACGCTCCCTATGCACGGCTCGTCTGCAACAGCGTGTGCCCTCGTGTACCAGCGTGCATCACAGGGCAGGTTCAACTTCCTAAACATCCTACCTGTCCATCTGCCTCACGTCAGCACGCCGCCCCTCGCCTTTTCACGCTCTCGCTCCTTCCTGCGTACAGCGAACACAAGCCCCTCCCACAGTGCGGCTGATTAGAAGAGCAAGACCAAACGTGAAGCAAAAACCAGTCTAAATTTGTGTTCCAGTGTTGGCACAAAGCAGGTCTACAGCATAGAGCGGATCTACAGAACAGACCTACTGCCACATTTGGCTGAAGTTTGTCTAACAAAAGTGACAAATGCATCTGTGTTTGTCACGATGTGCGTTTGGTTTGGTAAACGTGCAGAGGCTGGTAAATATCACTGCAAAACCAGAAAAGAATGTAACTCCAGTTTGGAACTTTAAAAAACAGGTTTAAAAATCTTTCTTCACTTTTTCCACAGTTTTGTGTAAAGTACCAGAGGAAGTTCACTTAAAGAAGAGGTTCTCAAACTGTGGGTGAGGGTCCAAAAAAGGGGCACAAAGTGTTTCAGTGCAGTTTGCTTGGCTTTGTATTAGGTAGATCATTATGACTTGGTCATTTTGTAGCTCACATGCTGAAAAAGTGTGAGCACCCCTGATCTAGATTCAAAGTTACAAAGATTTTAAAAATAGCCTTTACCCACTGCTTTGCACTTTTGATATTTCTTAACCCTCTGAAATGAAAACTATTTCAGGAGACATCAATCACAGGCCAAGGAAAACACACAAAGAAAAAAAAAGGATAAAGGAGAAGGTGTGTCCAAACATTTGACTGGTAGAAATCACCACTTCACCAACCAACTAAATCCAAACCCTTGACTAAAGTAGGTCAATACTAAGACTTAACGTTCAAAACCAGGCTCCTCTACCCAGCCCTGCAAATATTTACAATCACCAGTGGAAATGATCAAAGCTGCTCTGGTTCTTCTTGAGTCTGAACACAGTAGCTGAGGTAGTGCCCCCTGCTCCTCACAGCGGGACTGAGTCTGCGTAAGTGGAACAATGCTACAGTGGAGACAGAAACAGCTACTTGTGGCTTCTGGCTTGTGTGGTTTGGGGTGAGCTGTAACAGTTTGCTGTGAGACATGCACGACACCTTTCATGCATACAGTTACAGAAAGTGAGCAGTGAGGTGCTTATTTTAGGTTAGATGTTAGTTGCGCTGAGGCTAAGATGTTCTAAAGTGGTTGAACGGCCTAAATAATGCTTAAGTGTGTGGAAGGGTAGATGACCTGTTTCCTCTTCATCTTGCCCTCTGTGCTCGCTCCTCTGCTTCCTCTGCCCCATTAAGCTCGCAGATGGTATGTGAATGTGTGTGTGTGTGTGTGTGTGTGCCCAGGTCAGTGGAGAATGCCTCACACCAGATTATATTTAGAACATTCATTTTGCCTTTTTCATGTAGAAACTTTGTGTTTTGTTCTTATAAAACAAACTGTAAAAAGCTGAGAAAACGTAAAGGTTAAGGGTCATATCAGAGCAAAGGTCAAAGCTACAGAAGAGGGGCACTCACCCACCAACTCCGAGATCAGAGATCTGCTGCTGCAATAAAGGACATGCAGGATATGTATTTAAATATGAGGGTGCTGAAAAACATGGCAGATTTCTGAGGTGGGATCCATTAGTTTTTATTCATAAATCACAGGTGACCAGTGGGCTCCTTCATGTCACATGTGTCACTCAAATAAACAAATGAGTTTTCACAGTCACGTTTGCCCGGGCAGATTTACCACTCAAAACCACAGACTGTGAAAAGAAGTGGACTGAGGAAGTGTGACGTCACCCACAGCAGTCGACTCCAGTCAAATGAAGCTCATGATGCCAGCAATTAGCTATGCCTTTTATATATACAATCTATGGTGGAAACAGTTTGGAGTTTGGATTTGAAGTGCAGGAGAGCGCTGGTGTTGTGGAGTGTGTTGGTGTTCTGAGCTCAGGGGGAGGGTGCTCCAGAGCAGCTGAAAGCTCCTCATGGTGATGTGACATTTTAGGTAAACATTACTAAAATACTTCAGATATCTGTCCCATTCCATCATCGCCCACAGAAAAACTATGATGTTACAGAGACTGAACTGATTTCCTAACAAAGTTAGTAAAGAATGTATAACACTGCGCTGTAGTACTAAGTACTATACTGGTCTGTTTCAGAATCACTAGTCCAATATGTGGTCTTGGGCTGATTATACCTTCCAATCACTGCTTGGATTCCAAGTAATCTGTTGTGGTGGAAATTTTAGTATTGGGTGTTGTTTTTTCCGTTATCCAAAATACACTGTAAGTCGTGTTAAAAGTCACACCGCTTTCTCTCACAGTTTATAAGTTTAGAAGTACCTTTGGGTACATTTACTTGCTTTTGCTTTTGAAACTTAAGTTATTATAACTATTGTATACGTAGTACAATGATACAAGATTCAACAAGGAAATTCAAATCTATAAATAAATAAAGCTGAAATGAAAAGCATTTATTTTAGATTTTTTTTTCTTTCTTCACCATCCTCCTCCAAGTTTTGTTGTTGGTCTTTTAGTGGCTCAGACCCGAGCTACAGTAGCCCAGTGTTCCTGAGCTCCTCTTCAGCTCCTCGGGCCTCGTGACTGGCACCACACGCACTCTAACAATGCAGAGCTTTCACTGTCGAGCCACCAGCCACCCAGTGTTTGAGACGCAAGAGTTCTGAGGCAGAGCACCGCCCAGAGCAGGGCCCTGCTGCAGGCACAGTGGAGGACAGGACACTGTAGGCTTGATTTGTTCACTAGAGTTCATCCCAGAGGTGATGCGCTCTCACTACACTCTGTCTGAAGTGGACTCAGAGGAAACCAAGAACATAAAACTAGGTCTGGTGACTCCTTGGTACACGTCATGTTCTATAGATGATCATCTGTGTACCCTTCTCACCACAAGACAGTCAGAAAAATACACTTTTATTCTTTTTAGCACATCAATATTTTACTAATTAATGGGTAGAGGTCCTGAGGCAAGGGCCAGACACTCTACACACATCCCCAGATATGATGAGGGACTGCTGGTTTGTGGTCAGATGGAGAGAGGGCACAGATTGAAAGCACCTCTTTTGCAGAAGTACTCCAGGTGTTGAATGAAGAACGTGGCCTTTACTCCAGGAGCCATAGCGCCATGTAACATCAGCAAAGCTGCATATGTTGTATATTTAAAAGTCAGTTTACAGCAGAAGTGTCCAAGCTGCTCCTGCAAAATATAATATTTAAATCTGACTGGTTCAATTGTCACAACAGCAGAAGAATTGCAGAAATCAAACTTTTGTTGCATCCAGTTGAGAGAAAAACACCGGCATGTCCACAAACGCACAAAACTCTTCCCTGTCCAGGTTTTTCACAAACCTCAGTGCTTCTTTGTGATTGGTTCAAACGCTGCTGGGTGAATTTGAACCTTACAGCGTCAGTCTCTGAGATCTGAGCTCTTATGAGTTTGTGAATCCACAAATATCCATCATCTGTGCAGTTTAAGACTTTGTATGATATTATAAGAGATGTAGTTACACGCACATCACTCATTCAAGACCACTACAGTGAACACAAAACGTGAGATTAAGCTGCACACTTACTCCCAAACTGCTTTTAATAAATGACAACATTTGGCTCAGTGGATCTTGGTCAGGTCATGGTTCTCTCTGTGGGTCACTCCCACATAAACCCTCTGTCCACTGATCGTTGATCTGATCCAATCCAAAAGTGAGCCACAAGAGATGTCAGGAGATGACACACATTTATAACACAATATACAGTGTACATCATGTAACATAGGCCATCAAGAATATGTCATCATCGAGCAAGTAGTACTCTGAAAGAGAAATAGTACTCTGTAAAAAATATTTTCATGTTTGAAAAAGTGTCTTCAATCTACAAGTGATGTAAAGGCACAGCTATGGGAAATCAAATATCTCCAAATTTGAGCTCATTGTACATTGCCCGTTTTGAAAATGAAATAGTGCTCAACAAAGAAAAGAATCCATTCCCCAACCATATCAAACTTTGGAAGAGATATGTTGATGATAGTTTTATGACATATGAGGGGCCAAATGGGGCCTGTTGGAGTTTTATAATTTCCTCAGTATTAATCATCAATAAAATGTACTTAAAACCTCAGTGAAATGGAAATAAGCTTCCTGAATATTCTGATCAAACCCGAAGAGAACAAACCAGTCACAGATCTGTACCGAAAAGAAACTGATAAATGCTCCTTTTTACATGCAGACTCCTGAAAAAAAGTTTGCTGATCAGCCAATTTAATCAGGTCAGAAGAATTTGTACAAAGCAAAAAGATGATGTCAAAAAAGCAGATGACCTAGAAAATAGCTTTAGGACTGGATAAAAGGCCAGAAACTGATTTGATGGTATAACACAAAAGTAATGTGTCCAAAACAAACAAAAAAATAAGACAAACGGACAAAAATTTACCAGGTACTATTTAAAATATTCTGCCCAAGCAAAAGACACTGAAAACATGAACACAGATCTGTCACTACAAAATGAGTTCACGGAGCTACAACCGTCCTCCAAACTGAAGTCTGATCTCATTCCACACAGAAGCAGCACATTTTTAAACCCTCCACCAGGAAACTCTTGCTGCAGGTCATGTACACAATGTAATTTTACTTATAAATGTAAAACTTATACACCCAAATACAGAGGAAATTATGAAAATCAAAGAGACAGTTACATACATCACCAAAAATGTCATTTACCTTTCAAAAATACTCACAGCTTTTTCCTCGCGTTTTCGTTAGTTTCTGCTTAGACAAAAAATTACACTTGAAACAGAAGTAAAGTCCACATAATTGAATTTTTCCAATATTAGAAAAGTCATAATTGTACAAGGAGTCTGTGCTGACATTCCCATGCAGAGACTGAATATTTACGTCTATACAATGATTTTTATATGCAAACTATAGTGGGAGGCGACCGTGCTTTAGACTTAGTGCCTCTTCATTGGTCCAGCCAGGCCTCTTGGCACACTGCACAATCTTATCCAATTGCGACAAGGATCCACCGGATTCATCTCACTCTCCTTACAGGAGCGTCTTGCTGCTCTGATCAGGGTGATGAGTCGTGAGTCAGTATATCTCTATCAATAAGTCCACGCCCTATTTAGTTAATTGCTTAGACATATAGTTAGAAATGGAATATTTTGTACATGAACTGAACCTATCTCTGCATCCCTCAGCTGTAATCTGGTCCCTGTTTTCTCTATCATTGTATAGTTAATTATAATAGTACAATAATCAAATATAGCAGTACATCAATAACTGTACAGCAGCACATCAGTTACATCATAGCAGTAGTTCTACACCTCCTAACCCTAATTATTTATCCTAACACTAGGAAAGGAGACCTAACAAAACCTGTAGCTGCTCATTTTAAAGAAGTGCAGCTGCATCTTCTCCATTAAATCTACTGGACAGAGCAGGTGAAGCTCTCAAGAAGCAGAGGGAATGTTAACAGGCTGCTCCTACAAACAGAAAGTTTTTGTATGTATTCCTTAAAAACACTGGCCCCTAGTGGCTTGAATCAGGAATATGAAACTGTTATAATTTTCTAACGTAGTTGTCTTGCTCACAGAGGGTTTATATGGGAGTGACCCACAGAGAGAACCATGACCTGATGAAGATCCACTGATTCAAGCATTGTTATTTATTAAAGGCAGTTTGGGAGTAAATGTGCAGCTTTATCTCACTTTCTAAGCCCTTGTATGTTCTTGTGTTAAAACACTACACTGACACTGTTATGTGCTGTTTTGATTGATTGATTTGATTCGTTTTTATTTTGAGTTTGTGCCAAGAAAGAAACAATAATCATATATACTACATATACATTGAAAACAACAGAAAAGCACATTTCTCGAAAAGGAGTGGGGAGAAGAAAAACTTATATGAACCCACCCCTGTTCCTGACATAGTTTCAAAATTGATGTGGTTGCTTCTGTACATTGATCACGGAACTTCACAAATATTTACATATAGTAAAATAAATTACATATTATGCCAACAAAATATAATTTTAACCCCAAAACTTTTGCTTTTTTTCCCCCCATTTTGTACTGTACACACACACACACACACACACACACACACATATATATATATATATATACACATACACATGCATACATACACCCATATATCTCTATCTATCTATCTATCTATACACACACACACACACACACATATACATTGTTTTTTTTTGTTGTTTTTTTTAGATCACCCAGTGATCTAAAAAGCAAAAATTCTTTATAGTTCCTTTTGAAGCTGTGAATAGTTGGGCACTGCTTCAGGTTTTCTGTTAAATACTGATCAGATGAATTCTGTTTTGAAACTACAAGCTGATAAGAGAGACGATGTTTTGCAGTGCAGTGTTTACTTACCATCTTCTAAGTGCTGGTGTGTGTCAGTGATCTTCTCTTCTCTCATGCTGTTCTTGTGAAATTGTTGTCATTGTAAAGTGGATTGTGTTACATTTAGAACTTGAACCTTCTGTAGAAGCTGTTGTGGAGATGCTCACTGTGTACCCTCCACCAGGCCACGGTGTAGACTGCTCTAGCACAGGACCACTGCAGAGCTGGAGTCACTGTAACACTGTGTCTGTGCACCTGATCAAATCCTCCTGGAGACAGGCTCAGAGATGTGCTCTGAGGCAGACAGAGCAGCAGAACCAACCAGAATCAGGACCTTCTCCCCTCCCTCTCTTTCTCTCTCCTCCTTGTCTTCTCTTTAATACTCACCTCACTCGCTCCTCACTCTCCCCTCCTTTTCTCTTTAACACTCTCTCCTCTGTGTCTCTTTCTCTGTTCTCTTTCTCACCCTTCTCGCTCCTCCCTCTCTCCCCATAAGCATCTCTCTCCGCTCTCTTCTCTCCCCCTCTCCGTCACTGTCTCTCTTCCCCTCTCTCTCTCTCTCTCCATTATTTCCCCGCGGGCCCTTCCTCCTGACTCTATCTGTAAAAGGTGCCACATCTGGAGCTTTGTGGCCCTGACTTAAGGCTGACTGTCTGCGAGTGAGAGGAGAGATAATCGGGCTAATCCCTCCATCATCCCAGAGGCGATCACGCTCCTCTCTAACCCCCTAATCCCCCTCTAAGTCCATCGCACTGCGCCCCGCCCGCCTGTCACATACACACGGATCTTATCACACACACAGAGAGAGAGAGAGAGGAAGAGAGGAAGAGAGAGGTGGAGAGAGACAGCAAGTCTTTTTAATCAGTGGATGTGTGACGGCTGGCAGACTCACTGACCTCGACTTTGAGGAATATGGACAATTAGTAAAACAGAGTGTGCAAAATGAGCTGAGCCTCCAGTCTGTCTGCTGATGCTGAAGACCAGACCAGGCTCATGTCTGTGCTCTGTGGGCCGGGACACACTTAGCTCATGATGTATCAGGCTCAGTGTGATTTGCATGTGCACAACACACACCACTGACAGGTTCTACAGTCACAACTGAACCTGTGTCTCCAGAGGCTTCAGCTACGGAAAGAAGAAATATCCAAGTTTGTCCCATTCTCAGTTTATTATGACGTAGTATAATCCTAAAATAAAAATTAAAAAAATGATGCTGATGATAAAGTTGTAATATTTAGACATTAAAGTCATAACATTACGAGAAGAAAGTCATAATTTTACAAGAATAAAGTCCGGACTGAACCAGGACTAAACCAGGACAAAACCAGGTCCAGGACCAGACCAAGACTAAGACCAAGACTGAGACCAAGACTGAGACCAAGACTGAGACTGAGACCAAGACTGAGACCGGGGATCAGACTGAAAACGGTTTAGTCCTGATTCAGTCCTGATTCAGTCCTGGTTCAGTCCTGGCAGTCCGTATGCGGCGCATTTTAAGTCACGGAAACACCATTTTCCGTTTCCGTGACTTAAACCAGGACTAAACCAGGACTAAAGCATTTTCACAACTTTATTCTCATAAAATTACTACTTTGTTCATGTAAAAATATAACTTTATTCTTGTAAAATTACGAGTTTATTCTTGTAAAATTGCAACTTTTTTTGGCTTCAACTTTATTCTCGTAATATTACAACTTTAACGTCTAAATATTATGACTTTATTCTCGTAGTGCCAGCATTTTTTATTTTTTTTTTCATCTGAGCCTTGTACTATGTCGTAGTTTATGGACAGGCCTCATGTGAGAGAACCTCCAGGTGCTGGAGTTTAGGGAGTGACCGTTCAGATCGAAGAGAGACATTTTAGATTTAAACACACTGGATTTCAGCATTGAAACTGTCAACACAAATGAGAGAGTCATGTGAGGCTCATTCTGCTTTCTGACTGTCTTCGGAACAAAAACATAAATCACTTGGCATCATGTCTACTATTTTTTTGTAATTAAGAGTAAAGCAGCATTAGAGTTGTAATCAGGAAAAGTTCTATTTGATAAGAACATGTTTACCTTTTGATCTGGAGACACAAAACAAAGTCACGTTTATGAAATTTAGAAAAAAAAAGAATTTGCTGAACACTTTGAGTGTGGAGTTTCTGCAGTGACTAAGAACAACTAACACTGAGAAGATTAGTGAGAGGAATTGTGGAGACTTCCTCATCCTCAAACAATACTATAGCAACAAGTTGATTATTTTTAGAATCTTTTCTGTACATGTCAGTTGTCCTCCTCACCGTGTTAAGATACTCCTTTACTGTATGTTCTTTTCAGCTGTGTAGTACGAGAGATTTATCTTGACTTGGCGCACAGACAAAGAACAGTTTCCAAAGGACAGCAGGTCAGGATCAATAAATCTGCTGGAGGTGTGTGAAGAATCCCTCAGTCGTCCAGGTAGAACCCATGGCAAGGAGAAAATTCAGTTTGTCGACTGGACAAAAGTTAGTTTGGTTGAAGATGTTTCGCAGCTCATCCAAGCTGCTTCTTCAGTTGTGGTCAGAATGCTGGTGGACACTTCTTCATAAAGAAGTGTCCACCAGCATTCTGACCATCTGCTGGAGCAAATTCTGGGAGAGATCTGAACATCTCGTCCTCTGAGACCTGCAGACATGTGGACCTCCTCAGCCTGGAGCTCACACTCACACTCACACACACAGATGAATCATCTCAGGGAACAACATTGCCTCCTTATCTGCTCATGTTCTGAGGTGGCCCTGATGTTTTTTTGTTTTTTGACAATCTGACTCCCCCACCCTCCCTGTGCTAAATCACTCCCCCTTCGGAGCGCTATCACATCACGATCAGCATGTATTCCCCTGATGAAAGTACTGCACATCACATCAGGGTTGACAGTTTGTTGTGTACAGTTGTGTGTCATGTTTTTGTATATTTATGGAGAACTGTCGTGAGGGAGCGTGGGTGGATGACGTGGGCTCAGAATCTTGCAGTTAATCATAAGGAGGCCTGGGAAAGATCACTAGATGACACAAACATGTGTGGATGACTCTAAAACCTCCCCAGGCAGTTTGTGATGAGAGATTATAATATATATATATATATATATATATATATATATATATATATATATATATATATATATATATATATATATATATATATATATATATATATATATATATATATATATATTCCTCCTTTAAACTATTTGAAGTGTATTTAGGAGCAGTGCTGTTCCTGACATTACAATGGCTCATTCTGACGAACATCAAGCCTTTACTTCTATTCTGGATTCTTCTAGTCCTGAGTTTGTTTAAGTTTGGGCCAATATTTATTTGACTCCAATAAACCACTTGTGCATCATGTTGACAACAGATGTAGATAGTGGGAGAACCTTTTTGGTTCTGGAAGTACATTTCTTTGTCACTTGCCTTACACCTTTAGGGTTAAGGTGAAACCATGACCATAATTATCTGAAATTGCAGGAGTTTTTGTTGTTGTTGTTTAATTATTATCGATTAGAATGCAGTTTTAGCCCATACAGACTAGTCTCTGGTATATTCCATGTTTCT
The DNA here is from genome assembly GCF_026225935.1 of Boleophthalmus pectinirostris. NCBI lineage: Eukaryota > Metazoa > Chordata > Actinopteri > Gobiiformes > Gobiidae > Boleophthalmus > Boleophthalmus pectinirostris. The sequence goes on along the minus strand of NW_026571140.1, from coordinate 1,323,812 downwards.
TTTTAACCCTCTGAAATCTATGGGCAAAATAAGTAAACATTTTACAACATGAACCAGAAGTGTCTGACTGCTGTTCACCTCCATGTGCAGTGCATCAGAATTGTACTTGAGTGCTCACCAAGTACACTGCTCAGAACATTAAAGGAATACTTTGAAAACACATCAGTAGAAAAACCCCAAAACCAACCCCCCCAAAACAAAACATTCTAATCAATAAAAAAAACTAAAAAAAAAAACTTTGAAAACACATCAGCTCTCAATGTGAAAAAAGCATTCTAATCAATAACAAAAAACAAAAACAAAAACAAAAAAAACCTTGAAAACTGCAATTTCAGATAATTATGGTCTTAACTCTGAAGGTGACAAAGGTGTGTGTGAGTCATGAAACCTTTTCTCTCAGCTCATGACATGTTTTGGAGCCAGTGTAGAAACAGTGAAGGATTATTTGATTACTGAAACAGTTGACAACTATTTCAGTAATCAATTAGTTGTCATTAATAGATTAACTTCCTCAGTCCCTAGACTTGAGACTGAAAACTATTTCCAGAACCACATGATAATGATGATAATAAAAATGACTCTTTCTTTAGACAATAGAAAATCATTTTCAGCATTAAACAGTATTTTCTTTTATGTTACTAAGTACACCTGCAGTCCCTCACTCACTCATCACTTGCTCTGGTCCAGCTCAGGATCCTGTTAAAGATGTTCAGGAAACGTTCATGTCCTGTTCATCACCTTCTCAAATGTGTATCTAGTTTTGATACTTGTTTTAGCGTTTGATTTGTGATACTTTTTTACCTGCAGTCTTAATTCACTGTAAGTGTACTTGTGACGGCACTTCCACCAGGCCGAGGCAGGCACAGCAGGCACCGGGCCGAGGCGGGTATAGCAGACATTGGACCGAGGTGGGCACAGAAGACATCGGGCCGAGGTGGGCACAGAAGACATTGGGCCGAGGCGGGCACAGCATACATTGGGCCGGGCACAGCAGACATTGGGCCGG
>NW_026571140.1:1282806-1317806 GCF_026225935.1 Boleophthalmus pectinirostris | reverse complement strand
CTGTTGGACTAAAGGACATGACTCAGTGGAATATGAGTGTTCTCTCTGTGACAGAGGATGTGCTGCTGATGCTGAATCTGTAAATGGTGGAACAGCTTTTCATTGGCACCAACTTTGGGCCTTCAATGATTGAGACACAAGCAGCAAAATCAGGGAGATGGGGGCGTGCAGGGCAACGACGACAGAGAAGGCAAACAAGAGAAGCGGCGAAACCAGAATTGAATATAAGCATTATATCTATATATACGATATGTTAGAATCCATATGTCGTTTAAAAAATATCTCTATATATTTAAATATCGACATGAGCTCAGGGAGCAGCTCGGGAGCTCAGGTTTAGTCAGGACTAAACACGAGGAGTCAGAGTTTCACATTCATGCAGCTCAAACCTGGAACAGTCTGAACACGTGAGACAGAATCGACTTTTTGACGCTGTTTAAACAGAACAAAACAGTTCTGTTGATGATTATTTATGTTTTGATTTGTTTGTATGGTGATTTTTAAGCATTTCTTGTTCTGTAAAGCACTTTGAATGACTTTGTGTACAAATTATGCTCTACAAATAAACTTGCCTTGCCTTGTTTTTAATAAACCTTTAATTGTATTGTGATTTTGATTGTGATTGTTTTTATCTGTTCTGTTTGTGTACGACACTTTGACCAGCAGTTTTGAAAGTGCTTTATAACTAAAGTTGATTTGGTAATATAACCAAATGTTTTACAAATAATGACAAGGCTCAACATATGAGTGTTTTCTGACAGGTTATTTCTTTAAACAACAGCAAATGGCGTATAGTGACAAACCTCCTGGCCTCCATCTGAAATCATACCATCAAATTTAATCTAGAAAGTCCCAAACGCCTCCAGTTCCCCCAGTCTCCTCTGAGTTTTACAATATACACTGTTAACCACATAAAGCAAAACGACTGGGACCTTCCACTCCCGCCTTTGCAAATATGCACAATCAATCACTAGTGTCTAAGTGCCCACTCACAGCTAACCCTGCCCGGAGATTTAACACTGGCATCTCCCTAATCGTCCGGCAATTAGCGCTGTGCAAAAACATCCCCGATCAATAGAGCAGCGTTGGAATCAATGGTCCGCCGCCCGCCTCCCTCCGCACGACCGCTGCCCTCCCCCGCCTTTGTTAGTCCCCATTTAGCACCATCATAAACCCGGGATCCTGCCAGCAACGCCAAATGTGCTGTTAATGCTGCGCCCGCTAATGAATCTCAATGTGCCCGCCATCCAATATAGTTCCACCCCATTACCCAGCTGTATATGTCAGCCGGTGGAAAGGTTAGCCCGGATGACATGGAAATTGGCAGGGATAGAGAGCGGGATGGGAATATTATGGGATGTGATGATATTTCCGCCGCCGCCACTGGTCTGTATAATAGTGTAATGTCATGGCGTGTGGCTGTGGAGATGGAGGAACAAAGACGTGGCTTGTGGTTAGAAGTGTTTGCGTTTTGATGGGAATGTTTGTGCGCCCTGAGCCGTGCACACTCATATATGCGCAGCCATAAAGTACTTATTAATGAATTTGTGTGTGGAGGTAGAGTTCACAAAGGCCATGGCGCTCTAGTGTTACGGGAATCCAAACTAAACAGAGCTGAGGTGGTGAAGAAGCCAAACACTGCACTAAGTCAGAGTACCATTACTTCAAAATAATATTACTCAAGAAGTACAAAGTAGTTGCTCAAGAAATCACTCATGTAAGAGTAAAAAGAGTGTAAACTTAAGTAATAGAGTAAGTTAAAGAGTGGCAGTTGGGACATAACAGCTGCTTTCAAGGGTGTAGGGTTACATAGGGAAGACAAAATAGTCCCTACCAATATTTTGTTTATTTTGGCATTTTATTTTAATAAACAAAAATTTATTTCTGATATTTTCCAAACTCATAGTATTAAAGGGCCCATCTCAAGTAAAATCAACTTTTCAGAGTTTCTTTCTACCTTCTTAGAGTGATGTGTGGGCCTTATATTTGTCACTGGAGTGTTTTTTAGATTGATTCTGCATTTTTTTAACAAATTGCAGCGTATTTCTGCCACCCTCCCACGTGACAACAAACTAAAGCTGCTACAACGATGACGCGACAGATACACCTATGACGCGTTTGACGTAGCAGAGAGCTCTTTGCACCTGCTCCCCGCCCCCCTCCCTCCACCGCCTCCACCCCGGATCGTCTGACAATTCCCACATGATCACCTAAACAAAAGCGACAAACTCATTGTTCTACACTGCAGTGAACACGATATAATAAGTTGTTGTACTAGTGTTTATTAATACTTTACCAATCAGTAATGTTCAATTGATGTGGACGCGGTGCTTGAGCTTCGTGCTCCTCAAAGTTGTTGTCCGATTATGAGTCCAACACATGCGACTGAACGCGCTGTATCTCCAGGATGAATAAAAGTTTATTCTACCACTATCAGGGTGCATGTCTGTCTCCCCCTCCCTCCCTGAGATGGGCGGAGGAAGGGCGGCTCACTCAGAGTCTACTTCACGTTTGGAGGGCGGAGCCTGTGCTTTCTCAGGATGGGCAATAGTCGGCCTTTCATAGTTCCTGGTCTGTGACTGACTCCAAGAAATCAGTAAGATTTCAGAACTATTGTGTAATGGATGTTCCAAAACCCAAACTGTCCTTGTTTATGTGCAGAAGATACAATGTGAAAATGCTTGAGCAGCATGAATGAAGATGCTGCACCAAACTTTGATAAACTTTCAAAAGGAACTTACTTGTTTTCGTCTTCAATTAACTTGTCTTATAATGAGTCACAGTGGAAAAGGAACAACTATCAGCACCAGTGCACCTCCCAAACGGAGCTCTACTTGTGCTCTGTGAGACCCTGACTCTACTGTCAATATTCCATGGAAAAATGTACGGACAAGACCTCACAAATATCTCATGACCAACAAGCAAAGGCAAATCTGCTACAAACTTCTACGTCGCTGTTATCTATTAAACAAACATCTTAGAACGATAATGGACACAAACTGAACATTTTGTGAACTGAAAAATTAAAACACCTTTCACTTTTGGACCTGCCCAGACTCTGTGTGTTTTTGGAAAGAATTCATAATACATACTTTTGTCCAGACAAAAGTAGAAAAGGCAAGGCTCCCAAAATCGGAAAACTAGTTGCTCTAATGAAGAAATATTTGTATGTGAAAATATTGAGCTAAAAATTGACCTTTGACCTTATTTGTCATTTCCTGTTCTCTGTCTTTGTATCATGAGACTAAAATAAGTTTTTATGCAAAGGCCAAAGGCAGAAAGTGACCTGATCATTATTATGTGTTTAATTTTCTCCAGATTTCCATCCATTCTAAGAAAAACCTGTCACCAAGCTCCAGTCATCATGTGTTTGTTTGAAATGATCTAGAAGAGTTTTGGATTTCCTGTTTAGTTCTGATCAGGATCGTGCGGCGACACTTGACTCTGCAGTAAAGTGTGTACAGTATGAATAAATACACACAATACTTCACATTAAATATCACTGAAGTATAATTGAATACAAAGTTTTATTTATTGAATGTGTTCAGAGCGTGTGCCAAGGCCACAACAAAAAGAAGGAGGCCAGAGGTTGGATTTTAAAATCAAATATATTTATGAACTAAATCACAAATAAAACACACACTGTTTCTGCCTTTTGTCTTTGCATGAAAACTTATTTTAGGCTCATGATACTAAGGCAGAATACAAGAACTGACAAATAAGGTCAAACGTCAATTTTGAGCTCAATATTAAGAGGTCTCATACACAAATAAAACAACATGAACTCATTTTTGACCAAACATAACTCTACAGTGTTCTGTCTTTGTTGGGCAGTAAAACCAACTGGATTTCACCATTGAAACTGGCAACCCAAATGAGAGAGTCATGTGAGGCTCATTCAACTTTCTGATTGGATAATTTCTTTGAGAACCAAAACATCAAATTATACCTTAAACAACTTTACTATAATGTCCAACGTTTTTGTATTTAAGAATAAATCAGCATGAGAGATGTCACCAGTAAAGACTGTTCTGTATTTGGACACTGGGGACACAGTAAGGTCATGTTTATGGAATTTAAAAACTAAATCTTACATACACTTCTTAAAAAACAGAATACATGTTTTATGATTCATCCCATATACAGTAACTGTGTTGGTTTTACCACAGAGTATTGAAAGTCAGATTTGCAGAGCTGTGGAGGAAGTGATAAACCTGCACACGGCTGACTTCCTGTGCTCCAGGTACAGGTCAGATGTTTCCACTGATAGGAGCACAGAGCATTTCCTGTCAGACCAACAGAGCACTTCATATGTGTCATAAGAGCTCAGCTCATGTGATCACACACAGACAGGGGTGCACGTCACCTGCTCGTCTCCAGGGAGATAACAACGTTTAAAGGTCCTGTATTACACAAAATGGATTCTTGTGAGCTTGAATCCATGTTATAATGTGATTATCTCACAACAACAGAGCCACAGTTGTTTTGTTTCTTTCATTCAGCTTTTATTATTAATCTGTCTACATCTCCAAACGTCAAAATGCTCTGTTACACTTTGTGATGTCAAATCATTTTAGTGACTGTGCAAGGAGTTTATAAACACAATGGAGCACTTCCTGTTTTACCACATGAAACAATAACTTGTTTCATTCACACACGTTTTGTGTTTAATGTGTGTGAATGAAACAAAACAAAACTGATGTTTTTTATTGTTTTGTTTTTACTGTAGAAACATTAAAATATAGTTCTTGGTAAAGCAATAACAGTATCATAGAGACGGGGGATGATCATACTCAGTCAGGTGACAGTGAATGCTTCTGTAAATGCAGATGGTGCAAAAGTTTAGAAAATGTCCACACTTGACAAGAGGATTTCATCACATTGTGATTGTGTGATGCAGTTTTATAATAGAGCGACGTGCTCAGTGTCTGACTTAACATGTGCTCACACTTGTCCTGCTTTGGTCCTGCTTTTATCCCCGTGTAGTGCTGCTGTAGACTTGGTTTGGCTCTGTCCTAGTGTACTGTGGTCTCAGTGTAGTTTTCTATGTATAGTTCAGAGTTTAGTCACAGTTTATTCCCGTGTTGAGTGGAGGCGGCTTTATCACATTGTGGTTACCTGCCTCACAGCTCAACAGCAACTGTCCACCCACTGCTTATAAACTTCATTTCTCATTCATTTTTCCCATCGACTTTCTGAAAGAAAAAAAAAAAAAAAAGTGTGCAAATCTTGCTCAGGCCTAATCAGCTACACAGTAACTCATGATCAAAAGAAAATCAGTTTCTGAAACTTTATAAAGCGCTGAGGTATTAAGATACTGGTTTAAGAGTGCTTTTTGGACAAAAAACAATCATGTTATAGATATTTTTTTAGCATACAGCTAGTTAGCCTCCTCAGAGTCTTTGAACTCTTAATATTTGACATTTTTTAAAAGTCTGTAAGAAAAATGAATGAATATTTGCTTTGATTAAATCTGACGATACACGTCTGAATGGTTCTATTGTTGAGTTTTGGAGATAAATGGAGAGGGCACCTTCTCCTCAGGATGCAGACTTGATGAATGCAGTGGACTCTACTTTACTATTATTATTATTATTATTATTATTATTATTATTATTATTATTATTATTATTCTTTTAAGCACACGGCTTTGAGCAGACAGTTTGAACTCCTGCTGTGCCACTAATATAATCTTAGCAAACAATGAGCTGCAGTTTGGTCATGGATCATTGTTTCAGTGTTTCAGAATAAATATTGACTCAAATACTCAGAGGTGAACTTTGAATTGGTGATGGTTTATGTGAAAAGTACACTCCCAGTCAAAATGTGGACACACCTTCTGAGTGTTTAGTTTTGAATGAGACGGTGTGTTTGAGCTGTTACTGGTAGTGTTTGTTAACTCCAACTCTTATTGGCCTGAAAGAGGCTCCTCCTGTTTGTCTCCATGGAGAATCTTCTTCCTTTGGCCATTATTTTCCACATTATGGCATAAAACATATTTATTTCCATGGAGAATGTTCTGAAATGTAGTTTTAACTTCCTGTTTCCATGGAATCCTGCAGGTGACGTGTCACCCTCCGACATTTACACAATGTACCAGATATTTCACCAAGCCTTAGACTGTTGTTTCATCACTAACACATTTATCACTGTGAATCCTGTTCTTCTGCAAAGACTGTGGCTGCACAATAGATTAAGCCTGCATTGTTTTTGTTTTTGTCTTGGTTTTGACCTAGTTTAAACAGTAAATGAGCATGTGCACTCTTTATTTTAAATTCACTTATTGTGCCAAAAAGTATCATCAAACATATAAATAATATTGTTATCACACAAAACAGAGTTCTTTTTTCTCATCTTTTTCTCATATCATGCAGCCTAACATTAACAGTCCCCCCCCCACCCACCCCACCCCCCCACACACACACACACACTGAACACTTACAAACCTGCATATACTCCGGCCGCGTGTGTGTCAGCTGACTGCAGCCACAGCCTCAATAATTCAACATGTGCAATCAGAGTGCAGCCCGTTTGCCGGCTGTCCCCGGGGCCCCCACACTTATTAAAGACACAAATTATATATTCATAACACTGGATATTGCTGCTTGTTTATTTATAGCCTGCTTTCATTTGGCGGTGCTATTTTGTCAGTTGACTTCCGAGCTCCATCTACCTTGCCTCGCCTCGGGCCATCACCCCCTCCCCTCTCCCTCCCCCTCTCCCCCTCCATCTCCCTCCATCCCCCCAGCCCCGTCCCCCCTCTCTCCACCTCCCTCTCTCCCCTCCCTCCCCTCAGCACCACGGCTAAATTGAAAGTGCGTTTTCTCCATTATTTCCTGCTCCCTCACAGCGGACCATTTCCCGGCGCTGTGCTGCAGCCGGACTGTGAATGAGGATGTGCGGGCAGCAGGCAGACAGCTTGTTTGGCTCAGCGGAGGGGGAGAGGGGGAGAGGGGAGGAGGGGGGAGGAAATTGGGGGAGGGGAGGAGGGGAAAGAGGGGGAGAGGGGGGGTAGGTGGAGCAGTCGGGGTGGGGGCTGTAACAGTGCTCCAGCAGACAGGAGTAGAGCGATACAAGATGATATCACAAACAAACAGGAGTGAGAGAGCAGAGTGCACTAGAAACACACATGTCACTATGTTACATTTGAATGTGCTGATTATTGTCACATGATTATTGACAGTCATTCACACATTTGACATGGTTTGTTTGAGTGTTCATGCTGGAGGAGCTCCACTTTTGTTCCTCACATCCAGCCCCGGCGCAGTGTCAGGGCAGTGTGAGGAGAGCAGCAGCCCTCAGGACAAAAGTGTCCTTTCAGGGGGAGCCAGGTGAAGTCTGGACACACAACAGGAAAGCCTCTCTCTTCACTCTGTGTTGGTCAGTGATGATATGGAACATTCCACTGGAACGTTTTCTGCCATATTTGGTGTAAAAAGTTTGCACCATTTCAGAAGTAGGTGGCTACAATAGCAAGGTCCATGCAGGGTTGCCATGGCTACAGGAATAAATAAATAAATCAGCTCAAATCAGTGTAGTCAAGACAATAGTCCTTAACTTCCATCCTTTGAACTGCACAAACTGCACTTTTTGGTCAAAATCCCAAAATGTAAAATAAACAATTAAATGTATCAACTGTTCAGTCTGCCAGCCGGTCAGCTACAAGAGCAGCCAACCATGACCATGGCAACCAACGAATCATGATTATTGATAAACTGAACATTCTTCTTGACATCCTTGTACTTTATAAAACAGTGTGTTACTGGAGCAGTCCCACCAAAGATACCCCACTGTGCCCTTAAAGAATCAAAGAATATTCAAGGAATATTCACAACTCAAATCCTCGGTACAGTCAAAAATTATTCTAGTACAGCAAATCTATGCCTTTCCCCTGCAATCTCAGAATTAATCAATATCCCCAACCCCAAAAAACTCCTTTCAAAGATTTATAAAATAATATCTCACTCCGACCAAACTATATCATTACCGTCAATAAAATGGGAACAAGATCTCTCCCTCACTCGTGATGTCAACTTCTGGACCCAGATCTGTAAAAACATTTATCTCATGACAAAAAATGCAAATCTACAACTCATACAATATAAGGTACTCCACAGAACTCACTACACTGGTCAAAAAATGCTGAAAATGGGTTTCACATCAAGAAATTAACTGCACAAATTGCACACAAAACCTCCCCGACACTTATATTCACGCCTTCTGGCATTGCACACCCATCAGGCACTTCTGGGAAGGAATCACGGACTCACTATCCCACTTCATGGGTTGTCGCATCCCCATGTCCCCCTCACTCTGTCTTCTAGGAGACCTTTCAATAATCTCAATAGATAATAAAAACCATAAACCTCTCCTTGTGGCCCTAACTATCGCCAAGAAAACTATCCTCATGAACTGGAAATCAAGACACAACATACATCTGACACACTGGAAAAACCTACTCATTGACCATATCTCTCTGGAATACACATCTACTCCCCCCGTCAGCACAACAGCACCACACTCACCCTGGTCCACCTTCCTCCATTTTCTACAAATGTAATTTCATATTTGATTACTCTTCTCCTCCTCGTTCCTTAACACTTTTCTTTGTCTGGTTGCCTATCACCTTTTGCTTGACATTAAAATAGATGGAGTCCTGAGAGTACATACACATGCACACACACATAACACACCCATACACACTCACACACACCTGTACAAACACACGCAATGCCATACACACCGCTTAATTTTATAAAGACACAGGGATGGGATAGACAGGCTATATAAAATAGAACTTTAACAGACTTAGGAACACAGCACAAAGTTGTCTGCCTCAGGTCCCTAGCGGGCTGGGCCCTCTCTGCTGTCACCTGGGTGTTGGGTGTGGGGGTCCTCCTACGGGTGCCCGGTTGCGTGCTCTCCCGTCCCCTCAGGGTCTCCCCTCTGTGCTGGCTTCACTCTCTGGTCGACCCCCAAGCTCCTTACCTCCCTGATACTTTTAATGCATCACACCCAATTTTTTTTTTTTAATGCATCACAAGTCAACCAGGGATGAATGTGGGTTCATGTGTGTGAATTGTATGAGTATGTGTGTAGGCTTGTGTGTATGTGGATGTGCGTGCACATTCCTGTGCAGGCAGGTGCGTGCATGCATGTGTGCGTGTGAATGTATGCACATGTACATATATATCAGGGAGGGGGAGCATTCAGACCGGGAGGTGGTTCATTGGGGGGTGGGCCGGCCTGGTCGATGGGCGACCACGTGCGGAGCCCTGGGGGTGGCCCCCGCACCCGCCTTGGGGGGCATGAGTGTGGCTTGGCCTGCTCCCACTTCAGTGGGGATCTGAGGCAAAATGCCAACACACACTTAACAAATTTTCAATACTCAAATTAAATAGCAATAATACAGGTCAACATTAAATCATCCGCATAGCCTGTCTATCACCCCGGCACACATACATACACACGCGTATACACACACATACACACACACATACACACACACACACACGCATATACACACACAGACACGCACGCATATACACACACAGACACGCACATAAGGTTCACACTGTCACCAACCCCTGTCATCTTTGTTCCTATTTGTATGTAATGTCTGTCTTGTATCTTGTATGTCGTTTGGTTCCTATTTGTTGTAATCTATGTAGTTTGCAAATAAAAATTATAAAAAAAAAAAAAAAAAAAAGAATCAAAGAAAGTCTGTCAACTTTTATGAGAATTTCATAAGAAAAATAATGTCTGTGCCTATTCTAAAATCAGTTAAATGTTGTAATGTGGAACATTGTATGTCCAAGTGGAAGACCCCAGACCGCTGAAGTACCTCACTAAATATATCTACACTAGCCAATAATCCTCACACAAATATAAAATCTATCAGACTCTTAGTGCAGTGATGTTGTGTCTATGAGGTTGTAGTGCACATGCACATGGGAGTGACGGGCTTTGGGGAGAGAGAGCAGAGTGAGGAGCTCAGACCCTCCAGTTTCTTTGCAGCTCGCACAGAGCTAACTGTCCCAACACTGGAGTGTAATAAAGAGTGTAAAAAAAATAAGCTATTAAAGACAGTGTAATAGCAAAGGATCCCTGGACAACTGAGGGATTTCACACACATCACAGTGTAAAAAACACAGATTGTAATAAACACAGGATGTAAAAATCACAGCACAATAAACAAGGAGTGTAATAAACAGGGTAATAAAATAAGCTATTAAAGATCAACATGCTCAAACATGCACAAATGACTCCAAATACCCCTTTGAAAGGCTAAATGAGAAGGACAAGCAACTATAACCTGCCTAAAAGCTTTAAAAAGTAAATCTGGAATAATAGGGCTGCTTTAAATCACATCTGCAGAAGTGCCTTAAAACGATGGTGCCCTAAACGTGATGGTGTGTCTGCTTCACTTGTCAGACAGTAGGAGGAGTTTACGCCCTCTACTGTCCCACTCCTTCTCCAGAATAGCAGCCCATGTGTGTGAAGAGGTAGATGCTCCCTCATCATGATTTATGCTCCTTGGAGCTGGTTTGTGGATCTTGATGGCCTCTCTGATCCAGCGCTGGTATTTGTTGCTTTTAAATAAAATCAGTCATATCTGACCACAAGAGACAAAACCACATTATGAACTGGAACGATGCCAGCGTCATCTAAGCTGAAAGCAAAAAAATACCAGCGCTGGATCAGAGAGGCCAAGTACAGCAGCCTACCAGACACTTTTGTGGAAGGAGCCCGAACATGGAAAGCAGGTAAACAAAGATTGTTTATCATTTAGAATCAGTAATTGTGAGTTGAAAGACAGAATGAACCTTGGCCAAAGTGTGCAGTCCTCCTGCTCCTCTGAGCTGTGAGCAGATCCCAGTTAGAGCAGTCAGCACATCTGCATCTTTGCTCTTTAATGGGGACATCTCCTACAAGTGACATGTGCAAAGTACATGTGTTTACTCTGTAGCACTCACACTCATGTTTACATATGCCGCCCCACTGAGCAACGCCTTACACCCGGTGACACTGCACCCACTCTGAGTGACACTGAATGACACTGCAGCAGCACGCCCCACTGTGCTACAATCACTTACGGAGATTCACCATGTGACACTGAGAGGACATCCAGAACTAAACACGAATGAAAAGTTGTGCCATGGAAAGTTTTTACAAAGTCAGAAAATAATGAAGAACATGGTGTTAAAATGTTGCCGTATCATAAAGGAGTCACCTCCCAAATCAAAAGCTTCAACTCCATGTTTTATTTTTAAAAAGGGGACTTTATGCTAAATGTATTTCTGGAGCTTTGTACATTGTTATAACATTCCATCATCAAAACATGCCTAAAGTTTTCCTGCATGTGTCGTGTGTGGGCCGAGCTTGTACAAGCCCCACCAGCTTATGTGACCCATGCACTTTTTATAAATATACAAAAGCATGATACTAAACAATACACTACAACTTCACAAACCTTATGTAATGTGCAGTAGTTTCAATATGCATGCTGACTGTGTTGTAACAGAGCATGAAACTCCTCAAACATTTAATATACTGTTTTCAGCAAATACAGCATTTTCCAAACAATAACAGGTGACATGGTGATCTACATATGTGTACAGTGGTCCCTCGTTTATCACGGGGGTTATGTTCTAAAAATAACCTGTGACAGGTGAAATCTGCATAGTAATCAACTTTATATTTTACAATTATTATATATATTTTAAGGCTGTAAACCCCTCACCACACACTTTATACACTTTTCTCACACAGGACAGTTTTTGCAGTGCAGAGTCCGAGATTATATCAAACTTTTGAGCTGCATACACCACGGACTGAACCAAGACTAAACCAGGACTAACCTAGGACTAACTTAGGACTGATTCCAGGACTGAAACAGGAGGACTAAACCAAGACTGAACTAGGACTAAACCAGAACTGAAACAGGAGTCACTGCTGGGACTGGCTCAGAGGTGACCGCAGGCTCAGCTCCGCACCTCACAGAGGTAAGTGCAACCATCGCCTGATCGCTCTTTGTGGACACCCTGCTTCGGTGTTCTCTCTCTTAAATCCAAGATTAGTCCTGGTTTAAACCTGGTTTAGACCTGGTTTAGTCCTGACCTTCCCTTGTGTAACCACTACCCGCTCGTACACCCGATCGTAAAATTCAAATATTAAATCCCGCCCATTTCAGCAACTATTTGCCCGTACCCGACCCGGTACAGGACTCTGCCACAGCAGTTTAACTTCTACCTTCTTTCAGTCCAACTTTTTGTGAGATGGTTACATCTTCCTCTGTCTTTTGGGTGCGACCACAGGAGCCTTTGTTGTTGCAGAACTTTTCGTCGACATTGCGGGTTTTGTCGGGGAGAAAACTTCTTCAGCATCACGCTGCTCGCGATTAAACATTTATATAAATTTAGCAGCTGAACACATTCTGTACTGTACAGGAGACACGGCACGGAGGAGACTGATTGACCATGGTCTACAGTTCCTCAGCCAATCAGGATGCAGGGGGAGGAACCCAATGCGCATTCATGTAAAAAAAAAAAAAAAAAAAAGCCATGCAAAATTGTACAAAAAAAAAAAAAAAATCCGCAAAACAGTGAGAACACGAAAGCTGAACCGTGATATAGTGAGGGACGACTGTATGTGTGTGTGTGTGTGTTCATTCCTATTTGAAGTAATATAGTCTCTCTTTAAAGAAAAAGATCCTGCATTAGTAGTTGTAAAATAGGTCAGTGATTAGTTTGTTTATAACTGCAGGGATAATAATCATTATGTTTTCATATCAGTGAGAATTCTGCTCAGGAGTCTCATTGTACAGTTCTAGATTGATAAAACCTTCCACAGGGAGGCACAGGGAGAACATGCAAACTCCACAGTTAAGGATATATACATAAGGACATGAAGGATGAGCCCTTAAAGCAGCACCTCCACACACCACACACCACACACCACACACCACACACACATCACACACATAACAGGGAATGAACACAACTAATGAACTAAATCTGATGTCTGATTTATTCAAGTTTTAACTTAAAAAAAAAAAAAAATAGGCAAAATTTTATTTTTTAGGCAAATTTTCTCTCAGATCTAGCTTACTTATATTTATATATAGGTGTGTGTGTGTGTGTGTGTGTCCTGACACACTGACCTCTGGGGGCTGTGAGTGTGTGTAAAGTATCCACAGAAGTGTGTTTTTGTTGGACACTGCAGCGTTTTCAGACGTGTGTTATGGCTGTTATGGTGTTGTCGTAGTTGATGTAACTGTAATCTGTAACTGTAATCCACTAAAAGTATCACAGCACATGTGCAGTCAGTGTGCTCCTGCGTCAGGGACACACATGGTCTGTCCACATAAACAAAAGAATATGAGAAAAAATATGACAAGGTTGTGAAAAACATGGAGGATTTGTGCAGAAGCAAAGAGTGAAGCTCTAAAGTCTTTAGATTGTGTTTGTAAATGAAACATGATCTGCTTCATTTCACATCTGTTACTCATCCAGACAAATATGTCTGGATTTGTCAGGTAATCCACCACCTGCAAGGAGATGTTATTGATTTGAAGAAAGTTGAATGTCACAATGAGGAACATATCCATCTCCATGGAGACAAGCTGGTGACGCTGCCATGCCAGGTTACATGTCAGATCTACGACCACACTCAGAACATCCAGAACTGAATGAATGCAACATTTAAAAGTTTATTACTATAGTGTAGAATATCGCCAAACAAATCATATTTCCACAAATACAAGGAGCACTCTCTGCACTGAAAATGACCTAGTTTAAGTCTTTAAAGACTGGGATTTTACTGTATGAAGGAGTATTCACTGCTAACACATAACATATTTCTTCACAGGTTTAACGTACACAGTGAGATGGATTCTTGTGATATTTCAGTTCATAAATTGATTTGAATCCATCCCAGACTGATAATGTGTTTCCATAAGTCACCATGTTACCTTTGTATTGTTTTGAAAATGTTATATAAGCTGAAAACAACATATGGACATGTTTTATCATTTTCATGTTCACTTTTTAATGCTCTGAGTCTCCCCTCCCTTTGCTCTTTGTGTTCGCATGTTTGAGATGAAATTAAATTACCCAGACATGCCTGGATGACACAGAGAACCTCTCCAGGCATGTTTGTGATGAGGGAACAGCGTTGTAACATGGGAGAAACATCCAAAAAGTAGATTTAGCATAATGCCTTGTCTTTAAGCAGGGAGAAGCTTGTACTTGTCAGTATTCATAAGTGCATGAATAGTGAGCAGATCTGTCCTCGAGACTCCACTATATCATTTCACTTTATGAATGAGCAAAGATTACACTGTTCGAAGTCAAGTTGCCCCATAAATAAAGGAAACATTAAGAGATTGATTGGCAGTGGATTCAGTGACACAATGACCCCAACAATATACTCGGCACATTTTTATTGAGTCAAGAGCAATTAAATGAGCCATAAAAGTGTGCTGTAATGAGAGGAGACGACACAGCGCTGAGGTGAGGGCTGTTGACCTTTCTGCCTCGGACACGCACAATAAAAGAGCCATAAATCCCACAGATACGCCGTTTGTGAAATGCTTCTGAACGAGAGAGAGTGCGGGCACATTATAAAGTGAACTACCCTGGGCCAAAAGGGAAGCAGGCCGTTTAGTCACAACCAAAGAGGAAGTGGTGTTTAAGATTTGACTAAACACTTATGCCAGTTTCAGTTTGAAATGAAGTGTACAGACTTTTGGAGAGACCACTGACACGTTTGGACACACTTTTTCATTTATGTTTCTTCTTTATTTCCTTGATTATTTACACTCTAGATTCTCTCTGAAGCATCAACACTGTGAACATGGGATGCAGTCAACAGAAAATAAACTCAAAATAATAATAATAATAATAATAATAATAATAATAATAATAATAATAATAATAATAATGAGAGCAGAGAGGATGGAGGAGGAGGGGCTGAGCAGGTCTGCAGGCGTGCGCTCTGATTGGTCCCTCTCTGCTCTTCTTACACTTCCCTTCTGCATTTGTACCCATGAATATTTGATGTTCCAGATTTCAGCAACTGCAGACAACTTTGGGAGTGAAAGAGCTAGAAGCTCCAGGGGGGTTCCTCCTCTTTTCCCCTTAGTTTAAGTAGAACATGTGTGGAATGTGGAAGTGTTTTAATTGCAAGTGCTCATTAAAAGTGTTACTATCTGCAAATAACATCACCTCTGAATAAACTTAAATATAGAGTGTGAAAGAATGGGTTGTACTGGGTAAAGCTCATATTTTTGCTAAATCAGCTCATTATCTTACTCAGTTATATTTTCATAGTTTGAATCATGTTTGAATTATTGTTGTATTGCACTTCAAAAATATAGACACAATGAAAAACTGTTGTTTTCTATAGTCGACTGTCGCTATATCGTGGTTCACCTTTCACAGTCTCGCTGTTTTGCGGATTTTTTTGTGTATGCAATTTTGCATGCTTTTTTTTTTTTTTACAGCGTATGAACGCGTATTGCATATTGCTGGTGGGTCAGGACTATCAGGACTAAACCAGGTCTAAACCAGGACTAATCTTGGACTTAAGAAAGAGAGCCCTGAGCACGGTGTCGCAAAGAGTGATCGGGCAAATGTTGCGCTTACCTCCGCAATGTGCAAAGCTCCTTCGTCACCTCTGAGCCCGTCCCGACAGTGAGTCCTGTTTCAGTCCTGTTTTAGTCCTGGAATCAGTCCTAGTCTTGGTTCAGTCCGTGGTGTATGCAGTGCAAAAGTTTGATATAATCTCAGGTTAATGGGCGGGTGTGGTGTTGTACTGCGCGGGTGCGGGTCTCCAAAAATGGAGTGTGATGAGGGGTTTTACAGACTTAAAACAGACAGAATAATTGTAAAATATAAAGTTAAATACTATAATAACCCACGATTTCTCCTATCGTGGGTTATTTTCAGAACATAACCCGCGCGATACATGAGGGACCACTGTACAGTCAAATGTAAAATGGTGATCTACCTGTGCTGTAAATTATTGTTGTCACAATTTCAATACTAAGAAATATACTCAATACATTTATTTCTACAATAAAATGTGATTTTCAGCATTAAACACTTTCAACACTTTCTTTTCTTATATGTGTCTAATCACTGGTCACTGGTCCAGGTAGGTTCCACAGTGGTCCTGGGTGTATACGAAAGTCAATTTTGGACTATAAGCTGCTACTTTTTTCTCACACTTTGAACCCTGCTGCTAATAAAATGATGCAGTGAATATACGGACGGATTCTTTGTTAGGCGCATTTTCCATTCATATATATATATATATATATATATATATATATATATATATATATATATATATATATATATATATATATATATATATATATATATATATATATGTATATATACGGTCTATGGTTTGGTAACACAGCGGATACACACAACCTGAGTGCAGAAAACACCTCTGTCTGTGCAGTTACACATGGATCTAGGTTTCACATGAAGTTGCTACACTATCTCGTGATAATGTCAGAGCACTCAAAAAGTTTATCACCATGTGATAAAATAAGTTCTGATGCTAAATGAACATTAGTGAGGGGGGTACGTCTCGTTTGTGTAAATGACGAGAAGAAACTTCTCAAACTTCAGTAGCTGCACACACTCAGACCTGATCCATACACCTATCCCCACCCCCGAGAGAGTCTGAAATCTGCTGAAATACTTCAAGACACTGACGTGATACAGACAGAACAGGAGACATGCGCAGTAGAGTGTGGGGAGAAACAGGGTGACGCGCCAAGTGTTTTGAACAGTTATTTTGTGCTTCATACACACACCCTCCTCATGGAAAACACACAAAGAAATGCAGATGATGCAGCTTTTAAGTTAACGGAAACCGATGTGGCTGTGGAAGAAGGAAACAACTGCTGCACGTGAGCTCAGCATCAGTGAGTCAATGGTGAGATTTTAGTGACGGCAGCGTGACGAAAAAGACGACAAAATCTTTCAGAGGTGATAAAAGCAGACAGTCTGAACTTAATAACGTTCTTGAGGGTTGGACACCTGTGGCTTATATTCAGGTGTGGCCTATATATGTACAATTTAAAAATTTTATAAAAATTTAGTTGATGCTGCGTATATTCAGGTGTGTTCAATAGTCCAGATTTTAGGGTAGACTATGTGCTCTTGTTCTGTTCTTGTTCTCAAATGAGTATTAGTTTCAGTACTAGTTTCAGTGTTGATGAGCATCTGATATTTGATTTTAATTTCAGATAAAAAAAGCACACTTTGTTTACAGTCAGAGAAAAGTAGCTGGTGGACAATGGAAGAGCATCAGGTGTAAAAACACAAAGTCAGTCGCACATAGAAACAGTAGCAGCTACACATAATTCCTTCAGTACCATTCAAGCTAGTGTGGCAGTACAGCGTGCAGACGGGCTCTGCCACTTGGGCACAGTCGAACTATTGGAGAGCGGTGACATGAGTCAGTCTATAAAAGTGCTCCCTTTACGCCCCTTTACCCTCTGACCTCACGATCTTACTTCACTGCTTGTTCACCACTCTCAGGGAGTTTTCCAGATTCAACGTTAAGTCAAATATTCAGTAAGGTGTGCAGCGTTGATTACTTGCTGTTATTTAGTGTTTGCTGCCAGGGCCCATGTCGTTTATGTAGCACCGTCATGCCGGCTTACGTGTGCAGGATGGCCGTTTGGCGTCCTTCGCAGTTGTCCAGCGACTAATACAGGCATGTGTGTGTGTGTGTTGTAATATCTTCCTTCAAAGACCTTCAAAACTATCGCGTAGTTGTAAAATTAGGGATAATGTTCATTTTATTTTATAAATCTTGAGTCATAGAGTTGAGTGTGCTGTCCTTGTCTTGGCTTTCCTGTGTAGCAGTTTGTTTTCTGGAGATTTGAACTCAGACTGGATTTACAAACAAATTGTCCATGGAACCAAAAGTCACCCAGTGAACTGTGAAGTGAATTGTCCTAATTCACTTAAACGTTACTGTCAAATTGAACTAATTTATTGCCTCTGTTCATCAACAGTGAACCTATGTGCCTTTTATATTAGCTAGTTCTGGGCCAACTCCCATGTGCTGTTGTTGGTTCTTTTCCTCTATTACAGAGACACTCAAATGGTGGACATCTAGACCCAAATGCAATGACATCCGGACCGAGACAAAAATCTCTTTCTAGCCTTTTTTTCATAGAGTTCCGGATCCATGCCACATTTCATTGGCAGGTGCTTTTTGGATGTGTTTCAGTATCAAAACAATTTATAATGAAGAAGAAAAATGTATAAGTCGCACTGGATTATAAATCACATTTTTGGGGGAAATGTATTTTATAAAATCAGAAATCAATAACACACATTTTATCTTGAAAGGCAAGTTATAGTAATAACAATAGAACAGAGAACAACAGGCTGTTAATGTAAGATATTAAATTCTTCAGATAAATATAGCATAAACAACAGAACGAGTTTACCTAAATCCACTGAATTCTTCACCCTCGGTGTCACTTCTGAGCAGCTCCACGATGTCCAAAGGTCAATTATTTTAATAAATCCATGGGTAAACAGAGCTCCACTTCCTCGTCTGTGTCGCTGTCGTCAGACTCAGCATCAGTTCCAGTTAGAATTATTCGGGTCTTTCTGAATCTCGACAGGATGGTTTCCGTGTCACTGAAGTCCAGACTTTGTCCATCCATCTAGTGATTTCAGGAAAGTTGTCTGGTGCATCCTCTGGGTTGCCGTGAAGCTGTGTTCTCCATCCGCGCCTTTCACCAGTCCTTCAAAAGTTTCTCACTCACTCCAAACTTTCTTTCTGCTGCTCAATTACCATGTTAAATTTTCAGTGGTACGGAAGTATTGGTGCGATTGACTGACATGATACAGACATGTTCTGCAGGAGACATGCGCAGTAACAGTAGTGCAGGAGGAATGGGAGCAGAGCGCCCTCTTGTGACTAAGCTTTGCTAAGGTAGCCATCTAGAGCATTTAGTGTATTTAGTACTTTGTGCATAGTTCAAATGTTCCATGTGGATTTACTACATGTTTTGTTAGAGGTTTTAAGTTTGGAAATACACCGTGACTTTTTCGGACTCTGGAAACACTGTACATTTTGTAAGTGGACCTTTTAAGTTTGTAATTGAGTATTCCTGCCCTTTTTGATGTTAATGTTAATTATTGTTTCAGCCGGTAGTTACTACAAGAACTAATGCTTGACGCCCTCGGATTGCCACACTAGACCTTGTGCTGCCTCTCACATACTGCTGCAGACTAGAGCTCATAACACATCCATGGCCTCTCTCCAAAGAGCTGACCCTCCTGTGGCCTCCACCAGCTTCTGCCTGCTCCCGTTTCCTCCACAGACAACAGCCCGGGGTGCTGGCATAACCTACTTGGAGCGCTAATCACAAGCAAAACTGTAGCTCTGGGAAAAACAAAACAGAAGTACAGGGCGTGTGTGCTGGGCTCAGATGTTGTTTAATGATACAGGGAAAGTGAAACAAAGGGAACACAAGTCTGCATGAGAATGAAAGAACGCCGAGAGGAACACAAACAACAACAGGGCCTGAAATATTTATCACCACACATGAGAAAGTACTTTTGAACACCTCCGCGTTAGTATTTCATGCATTATGTAACTTTTCTGTTTTTGCTTTGCCTGAAATGTTTCACAGTATTGCATTAATCTTGTCTGTCTATTAAACTGCAGATGTATCTTTTGCTAAATAACCTGCATCGTTAATGTGAGCTGCTTGTTCCCCTGGGGACAAGTGTAATGCCATTCCATGGAACATTTTAGATAAAGTAATAACTCATCCATGGAGACAAGCTGAAAAGTTACAGACTGTTTCTGTTATTTAACCCTATTTTTGTGCATACAAAACACTGATGTTACCAGCAGGGGGCGCATGGACTACAGTGAAGTTGGACTGAAACACTTGGCATAATAATGAGACTTATGCCAATCGTTTAGGCTGTGTTCTGTTCTCTTCATGACTTTAATGATCAGTGTCATTGTTTTGGAACTGTCAGAGTTTAAAGTTGCTTGTCCATGTTTTATGCATATTATATGAAACAGGCTTTTACACCAAATATGGTCAAAGGCTGAGGCTGAGGCTTCCTGTTGTGTCCAGAGCTCACCTGCGCCCCCTGCAGGCTGCTGTGATGCTGCAGGACACAGAGGATGGACACTTTTGTCCTGAGGGCTGTTAGTCTCCTCACACTGCCCTGACACTGGATCTGATGACTCCACCTGTTGAGCTGCTCTCACACTTTTGTTTAAGCTGTCGCTCCCTCACAAATACAGTGATGATCGACTGATACACGTCCACCTGGTTATTTCTGCTGCTTCCCTTCACTACATACAATGTCCTGCTTAAAAGTAGCAGCTCTTGTTTTTAGCCTCATTTAAACTGCTGCCCATCAGTCCAGGTGCCCTCTGCTGGCAGTAAGGCTGTTTGTACTCTACAGTACAATACTATACTATAAGGAGTAAACATTCATATTTTAGTCCACTGCACATGTTTCCAGATAACAGGTCCACCACCTGCTTGTCTCCATGGAGACATTCCTGCTTTACCTGGAATGTCCCACAATGTGGTAATAAAGTTACTGGTGTCTGTGTTGCTCAAAATAGTCTGAAAAACACTTTCCACAGATCTGACCTGTAACTTTAGTGGTGTCACTCCAGATGACACTGAAGATAAGTTTAATGCCATATTGTGACACATTCTAGGCAGAGCAGTAATGATTCGGACGATTATAAAACATAATGTACCAAACTCATCCAAAGGCTGCCTCGTGCATAATGTAGAATGTTTAATACTGCATCAAGTGCTGCTGGAGTCCAACCCTTTTATTTTTAGCGCTTGGAATAAATAGAGCGTATAGGCGCATCAGAGGGACAATTAAATTACCAGCGGTGGCTCAGGCTGGGGAGAAGACGTGCTAATCGCTAATCGCTAGCCGCACGGAGAGCCCCGCTACAATTAAACGGTGGCCATTTATTACACTGTAAACGAATGCTGCAGGAGGAGGGGGCTTAGCTTTAGCTCTGATGTGGTACATACTGTGTAGGTGTGTGTGTGTGTGTGTGTGTGTGCGCTAGAGATACAGGGAATAATAAGCAATGCAAAAACGGCGGATTTAAAAGCAGGATTTGTGCATTTCCGCATGACATGCCGCTGCCTCTCTGTGGTACCAGAGCTTATCGCGGTGTTAGGGAGGCTGTGATAATAGAACGGATTGGGTCCCATGTAAATGTATGTGCTACAGAGGAAGTGATCTGTGCAGCCAGCCGAGAGAGGGAGCTTATCGTTTGTGTTCAGATTACAGCGTTTCAGACTGAAGCTAAAAACAGTTTGTAAGAAGCACAGAGAGGCTCTGAACAGCTCCTGCTGAAGCTCTGCACTACAATACAGCAAACCCACAATACGACTCACACAGCAGGGAGCCACTATTTCAATCCTCTCAGTCTTTTCACAAACTTGTTTTAAACGTTCATCCAATTGCACCAAATCTGTGTCGATGTGTTCTGAAACTGGAGTCGTCTGTTGTCCTCACACATGAGCAGAGGATTATTCAAACACAAGACGGCTCCTCTCAGATGTGACCTACATGTTCTTCATGACACGAGCTCACCTCAGAGGAAAACTGAGCTCCTCTGTCTCCTGCTGAGCCAAGATGAAACCACAATATATTGAAATAAACCTGAAGAACTGTTTGAAATGAATTGTGTGTACAGTGAGTGTTGTATGTATAGTGAGTGTGCTGGTGTACATCTGTGTGATTGTTGCTGTACTTTTCTCTGTCCTGTAGATGATTTTACATCAACCTGCCGAGGGACTGAAGATGGAAATGAGCCATGTTGGCTATAATTTTTACATATTTACATTTTTCCATCCATCCATCCATTTTCTTCCACTTATCCGGGGCCGGGTCGCGGGGGCAGCAGTCAAAGCAGGGACTCCCAGACTTCCTTCACCCCAGACACGTCCTCCAGCTCCTCCGGGGGGACCCTGAGGTGTAATCAGGCCAGCCCAGAGACATCGTCCCTCCAGTGTGTCCTGGGTCTTTCCCGGAGCCTCCCGGTGGGACATGCCTGGAACACCTCCCGAGGGAGGCGCCCAGGAGGCATCCGGAACAGATGCCTGAGCCACCTCAACTGGCTCCTCTCAATGTGGAGGAGCAGCGGCTCTACTCCGAGCTCCTCCTGTATGACTGAGCTCCTCACCCTATCTCTAAGGGAGACGCCCAGCCAACCAGCGGAGGAAACTCATTTCGAGCGCTTGTATCCATGATCTTGTCCTTTCGGTCACTACCCAGAGCTCATGACCATAGGTGAGAGTAGGAACGAAGACTGACCGGTAAATTGAGAGCTTCGCCTTTCGGCTCAGCTCCCTCTTCACCACAACGGTCTGATACAGTGACTGCATCACTGCAGACGCTGCATCAGGACCTGCAGTGTGTACTGGGGTGGTTTGCAGCCGAGTGTGAAGTGGCTGGGATGAGAATCAGCTCTTCCAAGTCCGAGGCCATGGTTCGCGACTGGAAAAAGGTGTCTTGCCCTCTCCGGGTGGGAGGGGAGTCCCTGCCTCAAGTGGAGGAGTTTAAGTATCTTGGGGTCTTGTTCACAAGTGAGGGGAGGACGGAGCGTGAGATTGATATTTACATTTTTAATGTTCATTAATATGTGCTGTCCCTTTACAAATAAATAAAATAAGAAAATATAGACGATGCATGATAATACTGAAACAAATGTATGCCTCTGACACAAAACCTAAAGCAGAATTATCCCCCAAAAAATATTGTAACAGCAGAAAGATGTGTAACTTGTGATAAACTAGTAGTTTGTATCTATAATTAGTCATACACATTTGGAAACCCACAATAGATAATGACCCCCAGAATTCTTGTTCCATCTACAGCAGGACTCTCCAACCTGTGGCTCTGGAGCGTCTGTTATCTCTCCACCACCTTGATAGTAGCTCGCCGAAGGATTTCTGAATTACATGTATTGTCCTGAACAAGAAAAATGTTATTCATGCCTATTAATTGTGTCATTTTGATGTCCAACTTTGTGCACTAATAAATGGATAATGGTTTAGGCACCAAACTGTACATCATCTAAGACTCGCCGTGGCTCTTATATATGCTCAATGTCTTGTGATTGTGAAAATGAGTAGCTCTCTGGCATTTTGGTTTTGTAGAGATAACTCACCAGAGAAAAAAGGTTTGGAGACTCCTGATCTACAAAATCCATACTGTAATATTTATCATGACAGGCCTGTGACAATCCATCTTGTCTTACTCCCCCGTCTGCATCTGGGCTCAATCTATGAAATAATCAATCATTGGACAGTATTGTTGTTAGGGCAGTAACTATAGTGAAGTGCCAAAACAAACATGGCGTCTGCGACACAGAGAGGCAGAGTTGGATCTATTTATGCAGAAATATGGACTGTATTATTTTTTCAGCGTGCACAGAGAAGGAGGATGTGTGTGCTTTTCCCTCCCCGGGCTTGAACCAGTGTTATTACTTCATCACTTCATCATCTCTGGACCACCTGTTCATGTTCTAGACCCAGACTCTGTCAGCGCACACACTCTCATATCAGCTTCATCATAACTTCAAATGACTATATTTAAAGTTGTCTTTTCAAGCATTAAAATCTACCTATATCTCATCTTAAAATTTTATAATATGGTGGCATGGTGGCTGAGTGGTTAGCACTCATGCCTCACTGCAAGAAGGTTCTGAGTTTGATCCCTGGGTCACCTGGGCCTTTCTGTGTGTGGGTGTTTCTCCCAAGCCCTGGGGTTTCAAAATGGCTGCTTATTCAAGTCAACAGGCCGAGCTCAAAGGCGCATGATCCCAGATTTGGCGGCAGTTGCTCAGTTGGTAGAGCATTTGCCCACTGATCTGAAGTTTGGTGGTTCGATTCCATCTCTTGACATAAACATCACAGGTTGAGCGGTCAGATCCACTGACTCACAGGTTGGCTGGTGTGATTCCAACTCCCACAGATGAATGCTGCTGTTGTGTCCTTGGGCAAGACACTTAACCCACCTTGCCCACAGTGTCTGTGTACACTGATGTGTGAGTGTGTGTGTGAATGGTTGAGTGGTTCCTTGTTGTAAAGTGCTTTGAGTGCCTTGAAGGTGGAAAAGTGCTATAGAAAAAAGTGACCATTTAGCCTGGTGAGGTTCTTCCGGGGGCTGTGGGCCGACCAAGCATGTAGTGCTCTTTTCTCCAGCTAGCACATGCCAATGCACTCACGGAGCACGGATCACATGATCACTTTGACCAATCAGTGTGAGAGGAGCTAAAGCGTAGCTGGAGCTAATGATTGTAAAGTGTTTTTTAAGAAAACTGAAGGATTTTGAGCAGAGAAAAAGTTTATGATCTAAGAATAGGTAAAAATCACCAACAAATTCCACATTTTTGAAAGTTGTAGGTCCCTGACAGACAAACATGAGCAATTTGTGATTACATTGCCCTCTATGAGAAACATCTTGTCTCGGCCCATGGGATTTTTTCCGCTGTAGTTCCAGTGAGTGTCACTACATCAACTCGAGGCAGCTACAAGTTAGCAATACCCTATCCAGTTATTTTAATAGATCCATGGTTTCTCCGCGTCTTTGGATGGGTTTCCTTCAGACGCTCTGGTTTCCTCCATCAACCCAAAACATGTTACACAGGTCTCCAGGAAGAACAGTTGATAATCAAGGTCACTTAAATACAATCAACCAATGAACCTGCCCAGAGACGACAGGTGGAAATTAGCACTGGTGCTACAACCTACAAACATCTCTCCTGTTAAAGTTCATGTCAAACTGTGCACTGTCCCTTTCTCATTAAATAAATAAATAAAATAAATACATAATCACCATAAAATTGAGCCCTATTTTTTGTGCATACAAAACACTGACGTTACCAGCAGGGGGCGCATGGATCACAGTGAAGTTAAACTGAAACACTTGGTGTAATAATAAGACTTATGCCATTGGTTTAGTGTTGGAGCGCTGCAGACTGCACACTCTTCCACTGGACTGTGTTATATTCTATGTGCTATTCATGACTTTAATGATCAGTGTCATTGTTTTGGAACTGTCAGAGTTTAAAGTTGCTTGTCCATGTTTTATGCATATTATATGAAACAGGCTTTTTACACCAAATATGGTCAAAGGAAATGTCCCGTCTCATCACCGACAAAAACACCATAGCAGAGACAGAGAGAGACTGAGGCTTCCTGTTGTGTCCAGAGCTCACCTGCTCCCCCTGGAGGCTGCTGTGATGCTGCAGGACACAGAGGATGGGCACTTTTGTCCTGAGGGCTGTTAGTCTCCTCACACTGCCCTGACACTGGATCTGATGACTCCACCTGTTGAGCTGCTCTCACACTTTTGTTTGAGCTTTTCTGTTATTCTTGCTCTGTGTGTTTAAACTGTCGCTCCCTCACAAATACAGTGATGATCGACTGATACACGTCCACCTGCTCATTTCTAAAAATAGCAGCTCTTGCTTTTTAGCCTAATTTAACTTCCCATCAGTCCAGGTGCCCTCTGCTGGCAGTAATGTTGTCTGTATTCTACAATACAATACTATAAGTGTCATGGTGTTAATTTTCATTGAATTATTTTACTGCTCTTGACCCGGTTTTATTTTGTATTTCTCTAGCTGTGTGTGTTTTGACTTCCTGTTGTACTGATAGTTTGCCCCGCCCTAATGTGTCTCACCTGTACACATTCATGTGTGTGCATATATACCCAGTGTACTCCTTTGCTCTTTGCTGGTTCATTGTCATTATGACTG
The DNA here is from genome assembly GCF_026225935.1 of Boleophthalmus pectinirostris. Lineage (NCBI taxonomy): Eukaryota > Metazoa > Chordata > Actinopteri > Gobiiformes > Gobiidae > Boleophthalmus > Boleophthalmus pectinirostris. Next base: position 1,291,982 of record NW_026571140.1, on the reverse strand, counting down.
TCGTGTCTGTTTGGATTTTTGTGTTTGGTCATTAAACAACTTTGGAAATGAAGTTTTGCATTTTGGGTCCTGCTTCTGCTCTAGACGTGACAATAAGAGGTAAACATTCATACTTTACTCCAACGCACATACCTAAATCTCATCATATAATTGTATAATCATCGTAAGAAGTCCCTGTCTGCTGCTTGTAACAGAAGTGTGGAGTGACTCTGCCGCAGCAGCAGCAGCTCTTCCCTCTCAGCTCACCTCAGCCCCTCCTCTTCACGACTGTGGAAGTGACACCACTCCAGCTCCATCTCTGCTCCGTCTGATTGTGTTCTTGTGTTATTGTGTTATTGTGTTCACTTTGGAGCAGATGCAACAAGTCCATAATTATGTCTGTAATTAAGCCGCAAACAAGCAGTGCCACGCGAGCACCTTTCAAACAGTGAGTGCTCCCTTCATTAGCATCTGCTGTAAGCTTATTAATCATCTAACAGGCAATTAGTGAGCTGTTAGCATTGGCGGCTGCTGTGTAAATATATTCCTGGGTTAATTTCTTCCTCCGATAATAAAGGAAACATTACGAAAATTAGCCTATGCAAATGATGGATGTCGACAATTGTGGCGAGCGGTTGTGGAGTGGGAGAGCGGCACCTCGACGGGCTGGCGAGGGGTTCCGTGCCAGGCTGCGGGTGGGCGGGTGAGAGAAGGAAGGGGAGGGAATGGGGGGGAGGGGTGGGGGTGTGGGGGCATGAGGGGAGGGGAGGGGAGGGGGGGGGAGAGGCGGTGGGCGTGCGCAGCATTCGCAGCCATCGCGACAATTTATGGAGTGTTCGGAGACCCGGCACAGCCTCTTCTGTCATACAGATAATAAAGCTCGGCGCGCTGAGGAGAGAGGCGCCCCGGGGAGAGGGGGAGGAGGAGGGGGGGGGGGGGGGGGGGGAATAGAAAGGAGGAGAGAGAGAGAGAGAGATGTGGGATTGAGGAAGAGGAGGGTGAGAGAAAAGACAGAAGGGGGAGAGAGAGTAACAGAAGGGGTGAGGAATAGGGTTGGGGAGGGGCTGAGAGGAGGAGAGAGGAGGAAGAGGGGTGACAGAGAAGCGGGGAAGAGAGGGATAGAAGAGAAGAGATGGGAGGGTTGGGGGAGGAAAGGCTGCGGGGGAGGAGGGTGAGAGAGTGATGAAAGGGGTGAGGAAGACGATGGTGAGGAAGCGATGTAGAGGGGTGCAGAAGAGTGAGAGGGGTGAGGGAGTGAGGTGTGATGGAGGAGGGTGGAGACAGAGCCGTTTGGAGGAGGTTTTCAGGGAGGATACACTCATTCTGCTCAGTATTATAGGCTGTACAAGGACCTCTTCTGGTTGGACTAGGCCAGTGCTTCTCAATTATTTTCTGTCACACCCCCACGAAGAAGAAAACATGTCACGCCCCTCCACTCCACAGAACCACTACCAAACATGGACAAATCACACACAGCAAAAACTGGAGGGTTAAAATTTCAGGGTAAAATATTTCAATTATTCTAACACTCTAAACCAGGGGTGTCAAACTCATTTTGGTCCGGGAGTCGTATCCAACTGACTTTGATCCCAAAGAGGCTGGATCAGAAAACTCATTGCATATATAGCCCAAAAATAACAATAAGTTCAAATATTTGTGCAGAGAAACACAAATCTATTATAGAAATCTTTAATTGATGATTTTTTATTTATTTATTTTTTTTTACAAAATATTATAATATTATGAACAACCTGAAACTTTAAGAAAAATGCAATTTCAACACGAAGTTTTAACATGAACTTGTCTGTAAACAGGAATAAGTCATTTTTTTCTTGTAAAATCCTGCACTCGGCTCCACGTTTCTCATTTTGGACATTTTTCTGACGAGGGTGTCACGGTCAACAGTCAAAACGATCGTCCTTTAAGAGCGTTTGGAAAGAGACAAGTCTTCATTTGTGCTGCTCTGGTGGGAGGGGCCACGTACAGAGACGCTGGAGACACTGCTGTGATAAACACCACAGAAAATGTACAATATTATAATAGAAATTATAGTTAAAATATTTTAGTAGAAAATCAGCCGAGGGCCAGATTAAAGGTCTTGGAGGGCCGGATCAGGCCCCCGGGCCTTATGTTTGACACCCCTGATCTAAAAATTCTCATGAGAATCAATTTTGCTGTATTTTTCACCTTATTAGCCCCACCCACTTTTGTCTGTAAATGCTCTAAACAGCGCCCCCTTATGGTCGCACTTCCGGTTAAACATGAATCCCATTTATATCAATGGAGAATTTGAAAAAAAAAAGAAAGTTTTGTTCAATGTTCATGTGACCATTAGTCCCATGCCCTGATTCTCTGGAGGCTTTAGAAGAAGCTTTATAGTCTGATTAAAGTGATCTGCCCCATGCACAATAATACAATCCCACTCATGATTGCGGCAAGCACAGAAACTTCCAAAATAAGATGGATCAGGACCTTCAGGCACTGGTGGAGGAGGAGAGGGAGGTCTGCTGGTGGAGCTAGATTTAGATTACATTTAGATTTATTGTCATTGCACAAAATACAACAAAACTTAGAACACATCTGAAGCAGTAAAAATGAATAAATATGGACACATTCTCCCTTCTACACCAATAAAAACATGAAATAAATTCCCTTCAGGCCTTTTATCTGAGTCTGTTGTGCCGCTTGTTTGTGCGCGTGAGGAGAGTTTGAAGCCTTCAGGGGAAGAGCACAGAAGATGCGGTTCTCAGTGTGTGTGAGTCCTGCAGAATCTTTTAGGCTCTTGTGTGGAGACGTGAGGAGGAGATGGTGTCCAGGTTCAGGAGAGAGGAGCTCACCAGCCTCTCAGATGTTCTCACCCCTTGCTGCAGGTCCTTCTGTTCAGCAGCTGTGCCGGCTCTGTACCCTGATGTGCAGCAGTACGTCAGAACACTTTCAATGGTGACTGGCAGAAGTTGGTCAGATCTTTGCTGGGCTTTATAATGCTGGAGGTGTTTAGGCTCCAGGTCAGATCCTCACTTATCTGCACACCCAGGAACTTTCTGCCTCCTCCCCATTGATGCAGAGGACAACTCTGATAACTATGATGCTATGGGGAGGAGAGGGACACGATGGAGATGTGGATGATTCAGGATTTTTATTCATAAATACAACATTCTAGGCCTTTCGTCATGTCACAAAAATGTAATGTAACTCACAAAAACAAATGGTCCTCCTGTTACAAATCGCTCTTTGCTGCACATGTTGACGGCCAGCTCCCCCAGACACGCGCAGGGCTAACAGGATATCATTCACCGCGCGGCTTCTCCAGCTCCACTCACAACACAACAGACCTAATGACACGGGCCTCACATCCATCACAGCACCGCTCACAAACTCACAAACTCACAAACTCACCGCCAACACCTCGCTCCCCCTACGGCCGCCGCGCTCACACCCACCCGCACGCCCACACTCATCTGTGTGGCACTGACACGGGGAAGGCATTACAACTCTGCATACACACCAGGAGGAACAGGAAGTACTGCACCACCACACTAGAGGATCTACTGCACCACCACACAAGAGAACCTACTGCACCACCACACAAGAGAACCTACTGTACCACCACACAAGAGAACCTACTGCACCACCACACAAGAGAACCTACTGCACCACCACACAAGAGAACCTACTGTACCACCACACAGGGGATCTACTGCACCACTACACGGGGGAGAAGGAGGGAGGAGGGAGGTGGAGGAGTGGGGTTCCTGAGCGAGAGAGGGGGAGGTGGTAATGGGTGATTAGGATGAGGGAGGCAGGAGGCAGACTGTCATTTACTGATATGAAGCTGCATTTGTGAATCCAACAGCTGTCTCCTCAGACGTGGAGACGGGCACTGCTGTTGTGTCCTTAGGCAAGGCACTTCACCCACATTTCCTTGTCTGAATGTGGTGTGTGAGTGTGGTGGTGGTCAGAGATGGATGATTGGCAGATTGGCAGCTTCGCTTCCGTCAGTCTCTCCCAGGGCAGCTGTGGCTACAATAGTAGTTTACCACCACCGAGTGTGAAGTGAATGAATAATAATGATCTGTAAAGTGATGTGGGTGTCTTGAAAGGCTCTATATAAAAGAAATGAGTAATGAATTAATTTAGTTTAGTTAAGATAATAACAAAACACTGGAGATACAGACAGACTCACAAGACACTCACAGCTCTTTAAATGACACTGTCTTTAAATGCAAGACTGCCAATCTGTGCCATCGACCCCTCCCACCACCAACACACACACACACACAGTGGGAGTAACAGATTACATGTACTGGAGATACGTAATCAGAGTACAAATTATGAGTAACTGTATTCAGTTACAGTTACTGTTTCAGTGAGTGGTAATTGGATTACAGTTACTTTGTTGAAATAAGTGGATTACGTGGCGGTATTTTCCTGTTTTCACATTTTGGGTAATTCCACTCATTGCCAGACACTAAACCAGGTCCAAACCAGGACTAAAACAGGATTTAATAGGATTTAACAGGACAAAACCATGACGAAATATTTGTAATATGGTTAAGTAAAGACTGGGCTTTTTATTTAGACAAAACATCTTAAATGAAGATATCCCGGTCTTTGCTTCTCTACAGCAAATCAAGTAATCCAAAGTATTCAGATTACGTTACTCACATTAAGTAATTTAATGGATTACATTACAAACTACATTCTGGGGTATGTAATCTGTAATCTGTAGGGGAATACATTTTAAACGTAACCTTCCCAACACTGGACACCACCCACACACACACCATATTCATACTAGGCAGTGGCTTCTAGGCTTCTGAGGTCTGATGAGATGAGATTGCACATTGACAGATATGGCCACATAAACATACACAGTGACAGTCCACAGGAGCTAAGATCACTAAAATCCACTGAGTAATCTTCATCTGTATGAACAAAACTGCACACAGCTGGAGCCTGTGATACTCAATTTGAAGTAAAGACACAAAAATGAGTTCTGAAATATATTTACAGTATCTATATAACTTTCAAATCAAATCAAAAATTAATAAAAGTATATTGTTCTGAAGTGTGATTATTTGTTTCAATTTTGCACAAAAGGGGATTTTATTTTCTCATATATTATTATTATATCATAAATAACTTATATTATTTGAGTGAATTACAAGCACGTCTACGAGGCTAAAATACAAATAAAGCAACGTTTGCTTTCAAATGAGAGACAGTTGTAACAGAATGTTTTTTATTTTTATTACTTATTAATTATTTATTATTTTATTACTTAAAGAGCTCATATCACACGACTGTTTCAACTGTTCAAATGTTGTTTCCTCATCACAAACACACCTGGAGTTGTGTTTTGTTTCATTCACACACAAACTGCACATTTAGGCCAAGTTCTTCTCTCAAACAGAAACTCTGTTCCTTCTTTTCCAACTGTGTTTTTAAACTCGTATGCACCTTCATTAGAATCATTTGGATAATTTCAGATGTGAAATCGCTAATCTCTACTACAAAAAGTAAAAGGAGCTGTTAAATTGAAAACTACCGATTCAAGACAACATGAGGTGGAACAGAGCATTTAGAGCTTTGGAGCTGTAGACACACTGATAATGCAGAGTTACTCAGACATGTGAATGAAACAAAACACAACTCCAGGTCTGCTTTTGATGAGGTAACTGAATTCGAACATGTTTTAAAGCTCACAAAAGTCATTTTTGTGTAATATAGGAGCTTTAATGAAACCAATTTATAATCCAAGATGTTTTACAGCACAGAACATTACACCAAGGATAAAAGCTCATCATGCTCCCACACTGTAAAGCACTGTAAAGTGTCTGACACTTTTTCAGCCTGTGGACAACTGTGACACAAGCAGGAGGAGAACCCACAACCTGTGTTTAAACATGAGTGACAGTGTAAGAGAGGGCAGAGGTGGGACGTACCAGTCCTGACTTGGACTCGAGTCAGACTTGAGTCACTATTTTTAGGACTTGAGACTTGACTAGACAAAATAGACTAAGACTTGGGACTCGACTTGGACTTGAAGGTCAGTGACTTGGGACTTGACTCAGACTTGAGCCCCGTGTCTTGAGAGACTTGATGCTTCTCCTAAAAAAGTTTAAGAAAATACTTTTCTCTTTACAGTTGATAAATGCAGACATGTTCCAGGAACTAACTGGACTATGTCCCTCCCACTTCTTTGTGTTACTTTGGATGTAACTGAAGTACTGTGATACTCAAATGTACTACAGTAATATACAGTACAATGCAGTACAACAGAGGCAACACACAGAACATGATCCTTCTATTTCAGTGCAGACACACGACAAAATAACTGGATTTTAAAATCATAATTCTTTCTGTTCTGATCGTAATGAGTCACACTAAGATCTTGTCAAGACATTTAAAAAGGAAAAAAAGAGCATTTCTACAACTCTTATATAAATGATCATATAGAAATAAACCATGAGTTTTAAGTATAATTTAGTTTAAAAATGATATCAATTGCAACAGTCTGCTTTGGTTTAAAGACTGGAAATGACTTGAAGCTCAAAGCAGACTTGGACTTGACTTGGACTTGACTTGGACTTGACTTGGACTTGACTTGGACTTGACTTGGACTTATGGGCCGGTGACTCGAGACTCGACTTGGACTTGCCTGTCTTTGACTTGGGACTTGACCCGGACTTGAGGTCAGAGATTGAGACTTACTTGAGACTTGTGAGACAATGACATGTTCCCCCTCTGGAGAGAGGTGTGTTCCTCCTCTCTCTCCTTCCCTCTCTCTCATGTTTCTCCCTCCTCTCAGTCTGTCTCTCCTGTCATTCATGTCTCTCCTCCTCCCTCCCTCTCTCATACTCGTCCTTCTCTCTCTCAGCTCCTTTTTCTTCCATCCTGTCTCCATCCTCCCCTCTTGTTCTTGTTCTCTCCCTCCTTTTCCCTTCTTCCTCCATCCTAATCCCTCCCTCTCTTGTTCCTCTCCAGTCTCTCCATTCGTCTCTCTCTCTCTTTCCCTCCCTCCCTCTGTCATCCTCACACCGCTGACAGTCTCCTTGACGCTGGTTGACGCAGGGAGGAGGAGGAGGGGGAGAGAGGCGCAGGCTGCAGTGTAAAGCGGCCCTCGCTCTGTCAGAATGCATTTCCACCGGCGCTCCGGGGCCCCTGTCATTTAAAGGGACACAGTGGAGAGGGGCCTCCCAGCACAAAGCAGTCACATCACATTAAGGCCACAGACAGACTAATAAAGCCTGTTGGAGAGTTTACAGAGGAGGGAGTGAGAGGACGGGAGGAGGGCTGGATCATGCTAAAGAGCAGTTTGTGAATAGGTTTTGAAGTCACTAAGGTACCAACTAATTAACCATTGATGAGTGGAACTTACTGTAACTTTTAATTAAACTCATATTTTCGAATTAAAGAAATCCTATTGTGCTTGTGTGGACGATAGTTCTAACCTGTGATCCCCGTGGATCATTGTGTTCGAATTTGACAATTTTAGACTTTTAACTCGCAATATTCATCTAAAATGATTTAATTAAAGAAACAATCTGCTGACTTCTGCAGTTAGAAAACTGTGGTGCTCGATGGGAGCTGTGTGTGGGAGCTTGCTCAAATAATAATAATAATAATAATAATAATAATAATAATAATAATAATACAAATCTTATTTCCATGGATACAGACTGTGAGTGTAATGCAACATCATGGAACATTTCAGACAAAAGGTTACATTCTGCACCATGAGCAAAACTGATTAATTAATTTATTTTTATTTTGTTTAAGAAATGGTACTTTTCTAGCAGCATTCTTTTACTTCTACTTTACTAATAATTTTATTAGTAAGGGTTTTTTCACACTGCTGGTTCAATGATTTGGTCTTCATCATACAATAAAATTGTTCTGTAGCACAGACTTCAGTGTGGTCCTTTCACACCTGCAAACCAACCAAAATTGGTCTGGTTGACGTATGTCCAAGGCTCCTGCGCACTTGCGGATTCAACTGCACGTAGCTCGGGGACGCTGAGGCTCTCCCACACAGCAGACCTGTCAGAAGAGAGGCCGAAAAGCACCTTCTCGCCCAGTGGCCTTCCCATGGAGCCTCTCTGCCTCACAAACCCACGGACCTTTAGCCGCGGGGCAGGTGTTTGAACCCCACCACAGGCCTGCCGGCCCGGTGCACACAGGGCTACCTGGTTGATCCTGCCAGTAGCAAATGTTTGTCTCACAGATGAAGCCGTGCAGGTCTAAGTCCACACGGCCGGTTCAAGGATACTGAGAATGGATCATTCAGTCAGTTCTGGTTCGGAGCACGTTTGGCAGTGGTTGGAGGTTCACCCCATGTCTTCTTCACTCACCACGAACAGGAAATGAAATAATTAGTTTCCCCTCCCATGATGCATTTGGAATAGTTGGTTTGGACACAGTCTATGGAGGTAGTCTCGGTCCGCTTGATTTAGCGCCGATCCGAGTGAGACTGATGCTTTCATGAACCCAACTAAGAGCTTTTGGTTCCAATGGACCAACTGCTGTGAGTGTGAAAGAACCCTAACAGTACTTTTACTTGAGTAAAGGTTGTGATTACTCTTCCCACTGTGAGTCTGTCTGGAAGTGACAAAATCTTTGTGTTGATTATATAAAATGACTTGCAGCTCCTTCAGATATCATTTAGTTTGTTTCATTTTTGTGTCAGTCCTTTGAAAATACCAGATTTTGTGCCGTATTTAATATTTTGTCCTTCACATTCCATTAACTTTAAATTATTAATCAGATGGTACACCTGAGAAATTACTCTTTGGGTTACTCTTCCTTAAGTAGTACTTTTCCCAAATACTGTTTTACTCTCTACTACTGCTTCTCCTACTACTACTACTTTGTACTTCTACTTACTTCTGCTGCAATATTATTTTTGAAGTAATGTACATTTTTTCCTACTCTACCACCTCTGACTGTAATCGAAGTTATCCAAGACTGATATTGCATTAAACTGTTATCCAAGTTTAATGTAATATCATGGAACATTCCAGGCATAAAGTTACAGTGCATCCTCATCAAAAAACAAAAAAAGGAGATATACCCAACATAACAGTTCAAATCATTGTGCTGTTACATGATTTGACAAGCTGGTATGGCCCACTCTTTTCCACTGTGATATGAGCAGAAAAGTGTAGCACCTTCTCCTCAGAACACCTTCAAGTGTC
>NW_026571140.1:1215306-1277806 GCF_026225935.1 Boleophthalmus pectinirostris | reverse complement strand
ACAATGTAACCATGAAGTGTAACCAGGAACCCTGTCACGTTACCATGGAAACCCAGGCTGTAACCAAGGAAACTAAGCAGTGGTACTGACAGGTATATTACAGGAAATGTACCTGGGTCTCAAACTGCAGGAGAATCAGTTCACACGTGACCCTGTTATGGAAAAATGCAGGTACATTTCCTGCAGATACATGAGGCTCAGGAAACATGTGACAGTTAATCTGTGTAGAAGGAGTCACAACATCCTTTATCCCTCATTTGATTGACTATTGATTGATTGATGATGATTGATGATGACTATGACGATGATGATGATGATTTGATGATGATGATGATGATGATGATGAGGATGATGAGGATGATGATGATTATGACGATGATGATGACGATGATGATGATGACGATGATGATGATGATGATGATGATGATTATGACGATGATGATTATGACGATGATGATGATGATGATGATGATGGATGATGATGATGATGATGATGATGATGATGATGATGATGACGATGATGATGATGATGATGATGATGATGATGATGATGACGATGATGATGATGATGATGATGATGATGATGATGATGATGATGATGATGATGACGATGATGATGATGATGATGACGATGATGATGATGATGATGACCATGATGATGATGATGATGAGGATGATGAGGATGATGATGATTATGACGATGATGATGAGGATGATTATGACGATGACGATGATGATGATGATGACGAGATGATGATGATGATGAGGAGATGATGATGATGATGATGACGATGATGATGATGACGATGATGATGATGATGATGATTGATGATGATGATGATGATGATGACGATGATGATGATGATGAGATGATGATGAGATGATGGATGATGATGATGATGAAGATGATGAGGAGGATGATGATGATGACGATGATGATGATTGTCAGGTGCAGTGTTTTCTGGGTTTACAGTCAGGTCCTCGTGGTTGTTGAGTCCTTCCACCTGCAGGAGTTTGCTTCTGAGAGCTTGTGGATCTTTGAGGTCTGGCCCAGAGCAGCTCTCCTCATCAGTATGGAAGAAACTCTTACCCACCTCTTCCTGCTCCCAACTCCAGCCCAGCACAGGGATGAAAGCACAAGAGCTCACTGTGAGCTTAGCTCTGCCCCGTCACATCCACCACAAACACGTCCACATGACAAACAGAGTTCAGCTTCGAATGATCATCATCAAACCTCCTTTCACCTGCCTGTCTCAGCCAATCACATCCTCCCACCTCACCGCAGACCTGACAGAGTCACACATGTGCAGGTGGAATCTGACTTGTCAAACATGACGTGTTATTTTGAAGTAAAGAAATTCGGCTTTAGTAATGGCTTAGTAATGAAAATATTTTTTTATCAAACAGAGAAACAGTCAGTGATCAGCTTGTTTTTGTTTTTTTATTAATAGGTGTTGTAGGGTTAATTAAACTTATTTCATGCCCAATAAAACAATACTGAAAACATTTTTATGTTTTTAATTAAAAATATGTTTCTTTTGTTTCTGTTCTCTGTAAGTAATCATTTCTTATTTGAACGTTCTCTCCCAAAACAAACCTGTAACTTAATAAATGAGTGAAACAGAGTGTGTGTATGAGCTCAGAGGTGTGTGTCGCTGTGAGTGTAACACATGATTAGCACTGCTCTCTGGAGCACACACTCAGCCTGTTCACCTGCCAGCGCACAGATCCTCTCAACACCGCTGTTAGCATTAGCCTCGGCTGAGTGCTGACTGGATGAGAGCTCAGCCTGAGTGGAGACGGACGACACCAAACAAACATGTGCAACTTTCATGTTCCTCACTGGTCCTTGAGTCGCCCTGCTTTTACACGACTCACTGATCTTAATGCACATTATGTTTGTCTATTTTTGTCTAAAAGTGACCCCCTACTGTATATATGACATTCAATTCTGTTTGATATTAAACTGGACCTAGTGTCATGTATAAAGCTGCTATCAGTGTTATTGTACATTCAACACAAGGGGGGCTTTACATCAAAGTGGTTTAACAAGTCCAGACTTATCCTGAAATCTTGAGCTGAAACTAACTCCATCTCCAGTTTAAGCCTCAACTCTTTCCAAGACAGAAATAATCCTGAGTCTGACCAAAGCCACTCAGGCCTGAAGTTTAACCTGCTCTTTGTGCTCACGGTGACTCTGAGAAAACCAGAGCAACGGAGCAACAACATCATGGAAAATGAGCTCAAAGTGTGACTCTTTTTAATGATCCGACTAAGCGAGAGGAGCCACAGCTCACGGACAAGAGTTTGATTTGGGCCACGGAACTTTTCCGGTCATTCTGATCTGAGGAGCGAGAGAAAAGACACAACTCTCTCTCCTCTCCCAGTCTAGCCTAGAAGAACTGATCAAATCTGCGCCAAAGTGTTTGCAGTTTGACAGGGAGTGAGAGACGAGGGAATAATGAGAGAGTGACAGACGTGATGAAGGAGCCAACAGACAGAACCCACTGAAAACCACTTCATCTTCCTCCTTCAAAAATGAAGAAATATATATATATTTAAAAAAATAATAATAATAAATTCCAATCAACCAAAGATTCTGTGACCCCCCTGCAGTACCTCAGTGACTCCTCTAGGGGTCAGACCCCCTGTAGAAGACTTCTGTGTTATGTGTTAACAGTTATTACCCCATAGAAGTAAAATACCTCCTGTTATACTTGTTTTTCTTTGCTACCTGCTTCCATATCTTGTATAAAAAGTATAGAGTAGTAAACATAAAGAGAACAAATAGTGAATGAGGAGCTATGTCCAGACTTTGGACTGGTAGTGTTTGTCTCTTGGTGATATAAGCCCATGGTTCTCTCCACATGAAAAAACAGAAAAAGCCTCATGTGTGGACGACTCTGATGTTTACAGGTGAATCTGTGCAGCTCTGCCTGATCTCCCTCTCCGCTCTCTCACACCACTTCCATTTGAAGACTCATTAGGATTCAGCACCGCTGCCTCCGCCCGGCTGCCATGTTGGCTCTGAAGAATCAAAGCGGACTACATCTGAGGAATATCAGAGGAGCAGGCATAGATTAGCGCCCGTGGGCTAACGCCTAATGAAAGAATGAGAGGGAAATGATGGCGCGGTAGGGACTGACGCTAATCGATAGACTCCCTGTGAGGAGCGGAGGTCTGGGGAGAGAAGCGCTCGGCACACCCAATCCCACAAATCAAACGTACCTGCAGAATATGGATTAGCCCCTACAGTTTACATAAGAACTATTGAACCCACTATAGAACTTGTGAGGTGTACTGATGAGAAGTTGTGGGGAGTTTAAATGGAAAAGTTGAGATAGTTTTACTGATATTACAAATCTGACATCAATACCAATGATGGATTTGGCTCAAAACTCTGTAAATTATTTGTGTGTGCAGTTTTGGAGTCTTGGAGCACTTATAAATATGTTCATGTATCTGAGCAAATCAGCGCCGATATACATATCCTGTACAAGCACGGACGCTTTCAGAAATAGTCACGTGCATAGGATAGAAATCTGTGCATATTTGGGAAATCTGTGCATGTTTGTCTGTAGTTGAGCATAAAATAAATATTTGTAAACTCTTGAATGAGTCCAGTTGTACATAAAATGCACTGGCGGAGTTTGACTTTTCCACTACAGGGGGCAAACATTTTAACTAGATTCAAGATTTAAAGTGTGTTTTGTCATGTGCACAGTAAGAAAACACTCCCATAAAGCCAAACTACACAGAGTATCACACATGATCAGGGGTGTAGTGGGCGTGGTACGACATGAGATATAAAAAAATAACAAATACAAAACAGCTACAACTTAAATGTCAAACCGGAGCAACTGGCAGTGATGAAAACACCCTGCACAGGCTCATGAAATCTGCACTACTGTCCTATAGAGACCTGAGACATGAGGGACCAGGACTGAACCAGAACTGATGCAGGACTGAGAGTCGGGATGGGCCTGGAGGTGCGCCACAGGGTGACTGTAGGACCGGTGCTCCACACCCACAGAGCTAAGCACAGTCGCTGCCTGATCGAGCTTTGTGGACACCCTGCTCCACGGACTCAGGGTTCTCCCTCTCTCTCAAATCCAAGATTAGTCCTGGTTTAGTCCTGTTTTAGTCCTGTTTTAGTCCTGGTTTAGTTCTGGTTTAGTCCTGGTTCAGACAAGGATTCATATTTATTTCATACAATCCTTTTGTTTTATTGACATATTTAAAATATTATAGATTTTTAAAAGTAAATATTTGTATTGGCCATATTATAGACTATAGACTATGTTGTTACATATTCAGCCACTGGGGGAGCAGTGACCCCATGACCCCTACAAACTCCACCTGTGGTGAAATGTTTTGTGTGTATTTTATCCATCAAAATACCAAGTCAAGAATCACAGTCATGAAATGGAAAGACCTGGTTCAGTCCTAGTTCAGTCCTGGTTCAGTCCTGGTTCAGTCCTGGTTCAGTTCTGGTTCAGTTCTGGTTCAATCCGTGTGGCATCTCGATCCATGTTTTTTTCTGCTCAGTAAATAAGACCTGTGAAGTAATGTTGTATTTTTGACAGACAAGTTGCGTCTGTGAGTTCGTGTTCATATTGAAGAAAGTGTAATCTTATATTTTTATTTGGTGATTGTAATTCTTGATGTCGTAAGAGAGAGAGAGGATGAACCCTGAGCGGGCGTGCAATATGCAAATCACATTTTATAAACAGAATTTTCAGTTTTACAAATGAAATGATTTTTTCCAAATGAAAAAAGATATATTTACAAATACACATGTATTTGTAAAGACCAAATACAAGTTACAATATTAAATGTGTGAATATGAAAACACAAGTACAAAACAATGAGTGTTTGTAGATCACCATCTGTGTTTTTGTCAAAGTTAATGAGACAAAATACCTCCATATTCAAACACAAGAAATACACTAACACACATCAACACTTAAAACATTACAAACAGATCCACTGCACCACACACAGCAAGTGTTAAATCTGACTCTCGAAGAATTCATTTTAACATTTAACAAGAGTTTATATAAGTCCAAATCTGTTCTACATTTTTAGAAATGTTAATTACTGGACCAAAGTTCCTGTTTAACCCCGAAATCAAGAGTTATATTAACTTAACAGATAACACTTTGTAGGGTTTTCCTGATTTAGCTAAACAACACACAGAGGTGTTTTATTTTTACACTTTATTTGAGTTAATTTAACTTTTTGGGGAATAAAAACTACACACTGTAAAATGTTAAAAAAACAACAACAACAACAACAACAACAACACACATTCAGTGCATGTAAAGCCTTGATTTTATTTACAACACTGTTAAAGATGATAAGAAATGATGAACAAAACTGGTTCAAACTGGTCTTCACTCACGGGAGTTTGAAGTAGTCGGTGGGAGGAGACAAATTAACACTAAGGGAAGTTGAATTCACTTTAACCATATCAACTCTGGCAAATAACCCCACTCCAACCCCCATTTAACTTAAAATAACACTTTTTGTGTTAAATACAACAACAAATATTTTACCATGAATTTTTAACCTCCAGTTTTTGCTCTGTATTTATTACACTGCTCAATTTAAAAGGTAATTGGTTAATTAATAAAGTCTCGTCTTCCTCCAGGCTCCAGCAGCTGTCAGTGAAAGTGTCTCTGTGCCTCAGGACTAAAAGCAGGAAAAGGAAAGAAAATAAATACATTTTTAAAACCAATTATGTGTTATGTCTTTTTTAATAAGTGCAAATATGTTAAAACTGTGTGTGCGATCAAACGTGCTGTGATTTAAAGTGTCTTAGTGAAGAGTGAAGGTGCTGAGTGTTACTTACAGGTAACAAACCGGCCTGTTTGTTAAAGTACTGTCTGCGTCTCATTATAGTTTTACTGTTCAAGAAACAGGAGGTGCACGTTAGCAGGCTAGTTGTGGTGAGCATATACTTATACTTACTGCCCGTTACTCCTCTGGTGTGTAGGGCAGCTTCTGTAACAGATTTTTTTTTTTTTTTTTTTTGGAGATGTTGGCTCTATGCTCAACCCCCAGAGACTCAGAGGGCCAGAGTGAGTGAAGTCAAGAGTCACTAATCAAGACCAAGACTAGTCCAAGACCACAGGGACCAGAGACCAGGACAAGACCAAGACCTCTGAGTGTCTAGACCGAGACAAGACCGAGACCATCTTTGTCATTTATTTGTATTTTACAGTTATTTTGGTGTCTGCCTCCATTTGATCTGATTAATGTTTATTTAAACTTAAAATAGAGCAAGTAAACTGTACTGCTCTGAAACACTCTGTGCCACTTTTTGGACCTTCACTCACAGTTTGAGAAGCTCTTCTTTAATCCCACTTCCACTGGCACTTTACACAAAACAACTTCAAACTGAATCAAGTGAGTTTTTTCAACTCAAAGATGTTCATTTTGTCTTCTTATATACTTTAACTTCTTGGGTTCTTTTTAAAGACAATGCAGTAAAGTGTGTTTACCTTGTTGTTAGCAGCCGAAACATGTCAACAAGGTAAATACACTTTACTGCATTGTCTTTAAAAAGAACCCAAGAAGTTTGAGTTTTTTCAAGTTCATCACATTTACAGTTCCATTCTCTTATGGTTTTGCAGTGATATTGAGGAGCCTCTGCACATTTACCAGCTGTAGTGAAATACAATCTCACTCGTCAAGTGTCAGACCATGAGTCCAAGATAAGACCAAGTCCAAATGCGCTTGAGTCCGAGGTGAGAGCAAGACAGTCTCAAGGCCGGTCTTGAGACCGGTCTCGAGTACTATGACATTCGCCAGTGGTTTTCTGTTGGAGTTTTCATCCCTGAGCCTCCTGTTCCAGATATTTGTTTCAGCACTGCCACCCAGTGGACAGAGCATTACCAGGGCCACCAGACGAGGAGGTGTGACATGTGACCTGCTGCAGATCCTGTCTAATACAGAGGGCAAACTGCTCCAGGCTCATATGAGCCAGAGTCGAGGCCCATACCAGCCTCTGGTCTCATCAGCGTGCATCACTGTCACTGCAAAACTCCACTTAATCCTCTGAAAGCTCTGAAAGCTCTGAAAGCTCTCTGTTAAAGGCTTGTATAAAAGCTGTGATGTTCAGAAGTCGTAAGGTAAGTAAGGAATAACTTTAGACCACTATAAACTATACACTATAAACTAGTAATAAGCAAATTCAAAAGAAACAATCATTATAAAATGTTCGATTAGAGCGAAGTATGTCTCTCTAGACTTCAGTTATGAAGAATGATTCATCATTCGGAGTCACTTGTTAATGAAGAGTTTGGGAGTCAAATACTAAATCTGAATCATTCTTAAAGTTACATTATATCACTTTTCTGATGGGAACTTTGTTACCTGCTTGTTTCTATGGGAATGTTACAGCTCGGGCTAGAATGATCTACAGTGTGGCATTAAACTGACAGTTCTATCTCTATAGAGACATGAACGTCACATTACAGGTCAGATCTATGGACAGGTTCTACTCACACCGTGAGTAGAGCCAAGGTGTTTTTTGTTTTGTTTTTTAGCAATGAAAACACTTGTAATTGAATAAATACAAGACAGAAACATTGAATATCACACTGAGGACAGACTAGGTAAAGTAATAATATCTCCATGGAGATAAAAACAAGCGGCCCTCACAGGGAAAGTTACATAAGTGCATCTTTTTTGAACTATGACAGCATAATGTATTTGTTCATGCTGTATAAAGCCTACTCAAGGTGTACTTCATATACTTTCTGTATACTTCCTTTAGGTAATTACTGCAGTCTGAAGTAAACTTGTCTCTGTCTTGGTTTTGCATAAGTCAAAGATTCACTAGATGCTCTGTATATGACATCAACACCACAAAGATTTCACAAATCATTTTTATATTGTGTAAAATTAAAAACTCTGTACATCAAAATGCTCTCAGACTTGGACATATACATAACGTATTAGTAACTTATATAGAACATATTGAGAACTTATAGATAACTTATACCAACTAATGTTTAATGTGTTGCCAGCGTCCACAGCTTCTGCCTAACGATGGTCTGACCTGTGCACAGCGCACGGCAGAGTCACCTATTAAAAGGCTGCTGCTCGACAACTTAAATCATATCATATGATATAATCATCATATCAATCTCTCTCTGTACATGGTGCTGAATGCAACAGATCGATTCATAGGTCGGTAGGCAGCTGACAGAGCAGCGGGATCTGTCTGCAGACCAAAGGCTGTAAAGTTGTGAGCTCGATGGCGTCAGCTGTTTCCTGTCTACAGTAAAACCACTCACCACTGCACTTCTAGAGCTCAGAGCTCTGCACTTCTAGTTTAGAAACAAGACAAAACTGAGTTATTATTATTTGTGAAATGTGGTGCAAAACTTCAGATACATGTTTTTTAAAGCATAAAGACTGGAGATAAAGTCCACAGGAAGTAGAGTCACTGTCACTAATCTGCAGCTTCACACACACTGGACGTAAACAAACACACGTGCCACTCTCGCCTTTTTACTTTCAAAGAACGACTCAAATGGATTAATGGCGCGGTTTTGTCGACTGGATGTCATTATTTGCGGAGGACAAATTCTATGGATAATACAGGGTGAGTAATAAAGTCTTATTGAGCTGGTGCAATGAATTGATGGGTTAGTCTGTGTGGTGTTCTCTGCAGATCGCCTACATGACGCTCTTTTTTAAAATGCAAATGACTCTCAGGGAAGACATTTTCCCACTGTCTGATTTCCTCTGTGGCCGAAGTATTCTCTGATCAAGTGTTTTGCATCGGCTCATATGATACATGGGAGCACAAAGTCTGATGGTTTCCTCCCCATTTTTATACCGATTCTCGTAAACGCTGCCAATACACCATTATACAGTAGCTACAGGTTAGAAACACGTTCAGTAAGTTCTGCAGACATCTGGAACATGTCAAATACGTCTGCATACGTCAATATGTGTTGGAGATAAGTTCAATATAAGTTACACATAGTTTCAAAGCTCGTTACTCATAAGTCATGGGTACACTAGACATTTTCTCAACGTATTTGAACGTATGAGAAACTTATAATTAACGTGTGTCAACGATGACATAATTTACCTACAACTTATGTCCCACATATGCAGGACGTAGAAACATACGCTGACATACGTCGAGAAATTTTCAGCATGCTCAAAATTTTTCGATATATGCCAGCGTGCTTCAGCGTGCTCAGAACATATACAATACTTACCTAGAACTTATCCGACGTACGCCAGAGTATTTGCCAGATTTTTCATACGTCAGCATACGCTGGCTAAATCGTCAAGGTGTGACAGCAGCATAACACACATCCACACAGTCAGACACGAGCCTCACAGTCTGATCACAGTGTAAAATCCTCCTCTTCTCTCATGTGTTACTTTGTTGAGTGTTGACTCAGTCTCGTCCTCACCTGCAGTGTCTCTGAGCTGTCTGTCTCTGTATTATCCACACACTCTTGTTCAGAGCTCCTGCTGTGATCAGCTCCGTTCTCTTTCAAGAAGAGGACACGCTCAGACGCTGTCCTCAGTCCCACCAGGCGCTTCAGGACAAGTGGTCCTTCTCCTCACCTACCCGTCCTGTCCTCCAGAGACAATACACTCCCTGTCCTCCAGAGACAACACACTCCCTGTCCTCCAGAGACAACACACTCCCTGTCCTCCAGAGACAACACACTCCCTGTCCACCAGAGACAACACACTCCCTGTCCTCCAGAGACAACACACTCCCTGTCCACCAGAGACAACACACTCCCTGTCCTCCAGAGACAACACACTCCCTGTCCTCCAGAGACAACACACTCCCTGTCCTCCAGAGACAACACACTCCCTGTCCTCCAGAGACAACACACTCCCTGTCCTCCAGAGACAACACACTCCCTGTCCACCAGAGACAACACACTCCCTGTCCTCCAGAGACAACACACTCCCTGTCCACCAGAGACAACACACTCCCTGTCCTCCAGAGACAACACACTCCCTGTCCACCAGAGACAACACACTCCCTGTCCTCCAGAGACAACACACTCCCTGTCCTCCAGAGACAACACACTCCCCTCCAGAGACACACTCCTGTCTCCAGAGACAACACACTCCCTGTCCTCCAGAGACAACACACTCCCTGTCCACCAGAGACAACACACTCCCTGTCCTCCAGAGACAACACACTCCCTGTCCACCAGAGACAATACACTTCCAGGGTCTGGACATCAGTGGTGGTGAAGAGGAGGAGCTGGAGAAACTGAGGTGACTGATGATTCTGCTCCTGTGATGGAACAGAGCATCCAGCTAGAACATAGACTCTGGAAGAATCTGGACTGCACAGGTTTCTGTGTTAACATAAAGATGGACTGTGATGGAACAAACTGCCTAAACACACAACATCAAACAGAGATGTATGTAAATGTAAATTTGAGCAGAGCGGTTGAGCTGTGTCCAGCAGAGGACTGGCACTTTGGCCCTGGCAGTGGAGGTGAGTGGGTTCCTCCCGGAGGAAAAGCGAGGGTGCTCCCTGTGGGACCTGGGGGTGGTAGAGGATGAGTTTTGTTGTTTCCTGTTCTCTGTATTCTGATTTGAGGAATATTTGGTTTACTGCTGTACAGTCAAACTCTAATGTATTTTGGTTGCTGGATTCCAAAATGAAGAGTTGGCTTTATGATGACGAGCTTTTTGTTTGAGTCTGTTAAATCACTAGAGCCTGGGACAGGAGACAACATGTGATATATCCTTATGACTAGAGTATGTGTCTGTCAGGTGATTATTTGTTTATGTATGGGTCTGTAGCGTCTGTGAATCTGTTTACAGTCTTGTGAACCCAAATGTGTAAGACACTATAATAATTAAATCAATCAGTCAAAACCATCCATGCATGTTTGGGTAATCTAGCGCTCTCTCCTGGGCCTGATTCAAACTCTCCTTATGGTCAGCTGTAAGAATCTGTCCAAGGCTCCGCCCACAAGCCGACGTCACCCCATGCTCCCACATGACTAATCTCCATAAATATACAAACACATGATGCACAATTGTACACAGCGACATGACAAACCTGATGTGATGCTGTAGCTTCATTAGTGTGATGCATGCTGATTGTGTGTATGCTCTGAAGGGGGAATGGTTCAGCAAAGAGAGACACTTTATATATGATGAATATAGCATTTTCAGAATAATAAAAGGTAACAAAAGTAAAATAGCTCCTCTTTAGAATCAACATTTTCGTATTGTAGCAAAAGTAATTATGACCAACTTGTTTTTGTGTTTGAGACTGACACTGGCATTATTTACACTCCCCCCTCTCTATCGCCCCCTGTCTGATAGCAAACACACCCCTCCCTCTCCACACAGGAGGAACCCAACATAATACAATGGTGCCGAGATCAACAAGCGTGGAATAGAGACTTGTTTGGAGCCGGAGGTGTCTCTGTGGAGAAGGCACAGTAATTTGGCCTTTAATAACCGTCTTGTGCGTGTTCCATCTCCCCGAGAGGCTTTTGTGCTTTGCTCTCTACACGACTCCTCTGCCTGCTCTGCAAATTAGCCCTTCAAGAAAAACACCTCACCTTCTGGCCATGGGCATGGAACTGAAGACTTTTTTTTTTCCCAATGATTTCAAAGTCCTGTCTGCCGGTAACAACCTTCAACTAACCTTTAAGCCGGCTGAATAATTGAATACCTTATTTTCATATCAATGGGGGAGTCAAGCCAGGCAATTATCTTTTATCTGTGTACTCTGGTGTCAGGCTGGAGCAGAGTGGAGGCCTCCCCGCAGACTGAGGAGAGGAGAGGAGGAAGAGGAGGGGGCGAGGAGAGGAGGAGAGGAAGCCAAGGGTATTCAACTAGTGGCCTGCGGACTGGGACGGGCATGTGCATGTGTGTCCATTTGTGCTGGTGAATAGTAATTGAATGAAAATTGCGATTCAGTAATGAGATGGTGTACTCCCTCACTGGTCCAGCTGTGGTTCAGTGTGGAGGAGGCTTTATCTGGACACTGTTTCTATGACGTTTGGATGTCTCGCCCGTGAGCCATGTCGTCTTGTTTTCATGTTAACAGCTACTTTTTGTTTAGTAGAGATTTGCAGCATGGTCCTTTTTTTTTTTTTTTTTTTGTATGTATGTTTGAATCTTTCTATCTTCCAGCCCGTCAACAACTGAATAATTAGCTCTATTACCAAATGCATATCTGATCATATAGAAGAGAATTATAACTCATTTAATAATAGTGGCATCATATGAAAACATGGAATGATGGAAAATGTATTTTTTATCTTGTGTGTGCATGTGTGTGTGTGTGTTAAAGATGACCTATTGAGCCAAATCCACTTTTCAGAACTTGAAATCATGTTGTAGTTGTTTCCTTCTCATTTAGCCTGTGACGTAATTCGTGCATGTTTGAGTCATCTTAATGCTCCTGTCTCTGTCTCTACAGTTTTGTTTTTTTTTAACCAAAACTAGTCTTACTTCCATATCCAATTTTATTTTCTTAATTTGTGATATGTGAATGAATCGGCAGCATCATATAGTTATTTTGGTGCAGTTGAAACTAAAATAATCCACTGCACAGTAGTGTGATGTGCAGCTCCACATGCAGGACAGACAGGGTACATTGAAGACATCATAACTCTGTTGTGATGATGCTTACTCTTCTGCTCCTCCACAGTGAGAGGAGCAGAGGAGTAAGTTGGTTTGTGTATCTGTTCAGATGCCTCCTGGACATCTTCCTGGGAAGGTGTTCATGTCATATCGAGAGAAGGCCTCGGGGAAGGCCCAGGACACACTGGAGGAATTGTGTCTCTCAACTTGCCTGGGAATGCATTGGAGCCTCCCCAGAGGAGCCAGAGGAAGTGTCTGGGTGATGGAAGTCTGGGAGTCCCTGCTCAGAAAATGAAAATGAACTTTTTGATCTGTATCTATTGAATCTACTGATGGAGATGATAAGCAGAAGAAAATGAATGTACATTTGTGGTCATACCGGTGTGTCAAAGCCAGATCCTGGCAGATCTCAAAAGGCGCCAGTGGCAAAAACTTCACCCACATTGCCTTGTATGAAAGTGGTGTGTGTAAGAGAGATGGTGGTGGTCAGAGGGGCAGATAGTGCAGATTGACAGCCTCCTTTCTGTCGGTCTGCCCCAGGGCACCTGTGGCTACAATAGTAGTTTACCACCTCTGAGAGTGGAGTGAAAGAAGAATGTTCTGTAAAACGTCTTTGAGTGTCCAGAAAAGTGCTACATAAAACTGATGCTTTATTATTATTATTACATTTACAGAGATGTCAGCTCCCACTGGGCACTGCAGTTTTCTAACCCGGCAGTCAGCTGACTTGTGTCTTTTATTAACTTGTAATTTAAAACATAAATAGAACATACTGATCCACAGGAGTCATAGATGATGTGTCTTCTTTAAAGACCTGATGGGATTTGGTGCACTCCGTTATATCTGTATGACAAGCTGAATGTGGACAAAGTCGTGTATAGTATAAATTCCCCACAGAACTCATTAACATTCAGTAGTTCTGTACCACCACCCCCTCCCCCATCACCAGTACAGTTCCTGCCCCCCCATACGCCCCCCCAGGACTGTCCAGCAGTCTCATGCATTCACAACCAGAGCAGAGAAGAAAGAGCAGGCAGAAGAAAGGTGTGCGGGGGAGAGAGCGAGGGAGGGAGCCGGCCTGTGCAATATTCATCTGTGTAGCTCAGATAAAAGCACAGGTGAACAGAGTGCGAGGGCCGGATTAACTCTAGAGGGTGTTGAATGCTGAGCACGTCAAAGGAGAGCGGCCATCTTTGTACTGGTGCAGACGTGTAGGGGCTGCTGTTCTGCACATTACACAAGCACAGAGGTACACACACACACACACACACACATACACACACGCACACACACACATACACACACACACATACACACACACACACACACAGAGACAGAGAGAGAGAAGGCTGCTATAGGTGCACTGACACTGGAGGTTTGAGGGAAAAATAAATAAAAGTGCACGGTATAACTTATCTGATGATGTGTCCACCACTTATCTGTCACCATGGAGACACTATCAGGCCATGTTACAAGTCAGATCTGTGCAGCAGCAACCCTACCCAGTGATTTAAAAAAAATAAAAAATTTAACTGCTACCTGCCATATGGAAAGAGACAAAGACAAAAAAAATAAATAAAATTCAGACATGCAGTTTTAATGAATATCCTTAGTCATTTTTGGAGTTCTTTACTGTGTATGCTTTGGGGTACTGTGGTCATGTGCTACTGGACCCCTGAGTACTTCCTTCGTGGAGCTGAATAAAATACATAAAGATGGGCTCTGTAACTTTTCTGGCAAGGGGTGTGACACTTTCATGCTTACATGTTCATTCAGAGGGATTTCAGTCCGGTCACCACAGCCTCAGTCGCATCTCAAACAGGATGGTCCAATCAGATCTGTTTATTTCAGTAATGCGTATGAAACAAAAGGTCACCCATTATTTACAAACAAAATCACATTTCTCTAACCTCACGAATAGAGTTTAGTGCTTTGCTCAAGTACACATTGGCAGGGGTCGGTAACCTTAAATATTCAAAGAGCCATTCATAAATACAGTGTGTGTGTGTGACCTGCACACATATGATCTCTGAAACGCTTCACATGAACCATGTCCAACGCGATATACACACAGAACAGACACAACATCAGCAGCACATCCTCAGTCACAGAGAGAACACTCATATTCCACTGAGTCGTGTCCTTTAGTCCAACAGAAGCTGAACCGCATCAGTGCCACAAGGAGTGAGCAGATTTTTTCAGAGTTTATAGTTTATGCAAATGCATATGTGTCATGTGGTTTAAGTTTGGTTTCTGTAAAATAAATGTGGCAAAGCTGCATTAAACACATTATTACTCAATGTATATTTGAGTCGTCCTCATAGGAAATAAAAATCCAAACTTAAATTAGTAGTACAGTGTTTATCAGTCTCACCAGGCGTGAAAGCAAATGAATCTGACCGTAGCATTAAATGTTTTGTTTTCTTCAGAAACTTTTATTTTCTTGGATTTATTCATGGTTTACCTACCAGGAGTCAAAAAGTTCCATAAATGATACTGCTGGTGCTGATAAGTCGCACATTGGCGGCTCTGACACATATTTTAAGCGACAAAAATATTAAAACCGTTTTATTTGAATGTTACAGGATTACCATTATCTACAAATTTTGAATTACATTTAAAAACGAACAAACTAAAATACAAATACATTGTACTTCAATACTCATTATTTATTTTCCAAAGTCACAGGGAGCCACAAGAGAAGGATGAAAGAGCCACATGCACATCTGGAGCCCTGGACTGGATCATTACACCACTACACAGTCTTATCTAAGATGGGATAAAAGATCTTCTCAGTGGCTCAGTCCTGCAGTGCTGGATTATTCCATGGGAGTCATTTGGAGCAGGAGCTCAAAGGAAGCACTTGACACCCATGCTCACTTCCTGTCTGGAAGTGGCTAGTAGGTTAGCTAAGTCCATTTACATAAAGCATGTGAGCCACCATCATATGGAGCCAGCATCATATAGAGCAGGACATGGTGAAGAGAACTTGAAGCTCACATGGTCTGTATGGTGTCTTTAGTCATCAGGAGCTCACATGTGGGTGTCCATTTGTGTGAAGGATCTCCAGAGCTGTGAGGACATGTGAGGCATGTGTGAGCCCCATCACCTCCTCACACTCATGTTCACATCTCACACTAAGTATAGCAGCGCTGGAGGAGGTGCCACCAGCAGACGTGTGGAGATCAGGTGAAGGCCCAGTCTGAGAGGGTCTAAATGTGGAGATGTGTCAGCAGATAAACACATACAGAGAGAATAAAGAGCTCATGGAAAATGCAGCGTTCAAACCACCTGCCCACATCACCACCATTAAAGATTAAGATGATTATGATTTAGATTAAAATTTCATAGACATGACCTATCTTTGAACCCAGATATCAGATAAACATGATCGAATCAAATAATGCTACTACTACTACTACTACTACTACTACTACTACTACCACTACTACTACTACTACTACTACTACTAATAATAATAATAATAATAATAATAATAATAATAATAATAATTCATAACACTTGTATAAAGCTTTTCTTGACACTCAAAGCACAGAACAGACAAAACACAAATGAAATAAGGGAGAAAGGGAGGTGCAGTTATTTGAAGATGTTTTGAACTGAACGTGAGTTTTCAGGGCTTTTTGAACATGGCCGGTGTAGATGAGTCTCTGGTGTGTTTGGGGAGGGAGTTCAGCAGCAGCAGAAACAGTACTGCCAGGAGACAGGAGGGGTGCTCTTGTGTTTAGTCCTGGTGGGGGCAGACAGGAAGCATCAGGTGATCACAGGGCAGGGTAAGAGTGTGGTGGTGGTGGTGGTGGAGCTCAGAGGGGCAGGAGGGGGCCGGGTTATGGAGCGACGTGTACTCTTTATAATAATTGTATTGTTGATTTATTCTTAATTACAAAAAAAATTGGAAATAATGACTAAGCTGTTGATGCATAAGTTGGAGTTTTGGTTCTCATGATCTATTCAGAAAGAAGAATGAGCCTCACATTCAAACACTCTCTAATCTGAATGGTCACTACCTACAGTCCAGCTCAGTTGTGAATGTAGTACTTTTTTATATATTTATATATAGGGGTCCGGTCAAGCAGAAGTATATAGTAAGGCCAAAAATTCAAGTTAATGCATCAGATATAAAAATGTATTGAACAGATACATATGTACTCTAGTTTATGAAACTGTTGACCTTTTTTCTGGACCATTTTTGGTTCTAAAGTTTGATACGTTTTAAACAGACATGTATGAAACATGGAACAAAAATTATTTCCCAAATTTCAAAGATCTGCAAATCATGTAAATAAATGGATGTATTTCATCATATCTTGTGTTATTCCATCTTTGAACTGTTGATGAAGATACATGATGTTTCCAAAAAAAAAAAAAAAAGTATTTAAAATGATAAAAATTTGATTGGAAGGACTGACATATTTTATAGAAATAGTTTCCCTTCATTTTGAAGTAATATTAAAGTATTGGGAAGAAAAAAGCTGACAAATTATGTAAAATCCTGCACCTTCTACTTGCTCACACAATTTTTCCTCCATTACTTTTCCCTCCATTACCATGACCTTTCTTAATAAAAAATCTCATTACTCAAAAAGTACGAGGTTTTTCAACCTAATCTTGTACCATATGGTAGAAAACTATATGAAGCAAATATTCAAACCAGTTTGTTAAGGATATGGAGGTGAGAACCGCTAGTCAACACTGTTTGGATTTATTGCCCAAAAAGTGCTGCATATTTCATTTTCTCCGTTACCAACATGAGTTTTTTAAATTTTTTTGTCAACAATTTGAAAGAATATCACAGGTTTAACTTGACCCTGTTGGAGTGTAACTCCTTCCTACATTCTGATACTTTACTTATGTCAATAGTCCCTCTAGTTTCAGAATAAGAGACATTTGAATGTCAAAAATCAGCCCGTTTCCCTCTGTTACCACTTGACTGGACCCATAGTACAGTATTATAGTGCAGTCTATATATAGCTCCTTTAAGTATATCTAAATGGTGTTGTGTGGATCTGAATATTGCTGCTGTATCTTCTGCTGATGTTGGTCCTCTCTATTTTCTGAAGTCCACAGTCAATGCAGCCGTCTCCCGGGACATTTTAGAGCACTTTATGCTTTATGGAGGTGCTAATTTGGTTAGCCTGACTCATCAGCCGGTTTTACTTCGTTTCACTTCGCAGACTTAGATTTTGTTCACTTGACAGTAGGCGGGTACTTTTTATCATTTAACCAATCGCTGCTATTTGGTCACGGCGTATGTAATGGGGCTAACTGGTATAATAAGCTTTTCCCAAATCCCACAGGAAGAAGGGCAATAACGTCTTTCCCCTTGATGAAATTCACCAAACATTCTCTTTGTTCCGGCTTTAAATCCTCGATCTCAGGAATCGTTGACAACACTGAATATATGACTCTTCACTGATTTGCTGGTGTCCGAACTTGCACTTCTGGGGTTTGTGTGAGCCATCTAGTGTATTTTGATTCCTGACCTAGTCGCTGGAGAGAAATGAAATTGAGCGGAGGCACTAGGTGGCGCCAGCTTGGCTAGGACTTGGCACCTGCCCACACAACAAAAGGTACCAACAGATGGCTCACTACCCATGGTGTTACTGTGCCTAATTGGCCTGCAAACCCACCATAGAGAGTCTCCTGTCAAGAGGAAGATGAGAGACACCAGAGCAGATGACCTGAAGGCCACTGTCACAGTGACCTGGGCTTCCATTCCACCTGAGCAGTGCCAAAGGTTCATCACCTTCATGTCACGGTGCATTGATGCAGTAATTCATACCAAAGGAAACCAACTAAGTACAGTGCATAGATATGAACAGACTTTTCAGAAGCCTGATATTTCTCTTTTTTATTATTTTTATTATTATTATTATTATTTTATTTTTTGTATTTATTTTTTTTTATTGCTCTAATGCAGGAGTCTCCAACCTGTAGCTACCAGGAGCTCTCCACCCTCTTCCAAGTAGCTCACCAAGGGATTTCTGAACTACACGTACTGTAATAAATAACTCAAATTTGATGAAATAAATGCCTATTATTATTGTGAATTTATCATCCATAAATAAATAATGGTTTATGTTTTATGTTTTACCCAACTGTGCCCCATTGAAGTCTTGCCATGGCTCTTATGTACACTTTATTCCCTGTGATCACTAAAATGAGTAGCTCTCTGGAATTTTTGTTTCTTAAAGTTAACTCACCCAAGGGAAGAGTTTGAAGACCTCTGATCTAATATAATATTCTAACTTTCTGAGACACAGAATTTTATTTTATTTTTTTATTATTATCTGTAAGCCATAATCATCCATCCATCCATTCATTTTCTTCCTCTTATCCGGGGCCGGGTCGCAGGGGCATCAGTCTAAGCAGGGACTCCCAGACTTCCCTCACCCCAGACACGTCCTCCAGCTCCTCTCAGGTGTTCTAAGTCCAGCCGAGTCACCTCAACTGGCTCCTCCCGACGTGGAGGAGCAGCAGCTCTACTCCAAGCTCCTCCTGTGTGACTGAGCTCCTCACCTTATCTCTAAGGAAGCGCCCAGCCACCCTGCGAAGGAAACTCATTACGAGCGCTTGTATCTGCAATCTTGTCCTTTCGGTCACTACCCAGAGCTCATGACCAGAGGTGAGAGTAGGAATCATTAAAAAAAAATAAATAAATAAATAGTTCACTGTATGTCACAAGTCTATATAATATATGAGTTTGACTTTCATGCAATGGATCAATGTTTAAAAATGACAATATTGTAACAAAAAGAACACAGTGTCTCCATCACTAACCGCCTAAAAACTGAGACCAACTTTGGAACTAATCCTGAACTAGAACAGAACTAGACCAGGATCTGAGCAGGACCGAACTAGGCCTATAGCTATACCAGGACTACGAGTAAACCCGGTTCAAACCAGGACCCAGCAGAGACATGTGTGACTGCACCCTCATGAATACTTTCCACAGGATTCTTAGCCTTCTCCATCTTGTGTGTAACATGAACTCTTGCTGAGTTCTTCCCACTGCCTAATTGCCCAACATCCTTCTGCAGAGGTCCCTCCAGAGCGGCAGCAGAAGTGGATCCTCCTCTGCACTGGCTCTGTGGGACCAATGATTCTCCCAACATCAAAACATCTTTAACAACCCAACATAATAAAACATATCTGTGCTTCCCCCGCACTCCGTCTGCAAAACCCACTGTACGCTCCTTTAGAGAGGCACAATTAGCCCATTACACTGGCAGGATAAATATCATTAGGACCTATTCTGCAGTGCTAATTAATTTAGGGCGCGCAGAGAAAGACGGCAAACACGGAGTCAAATCGGAACGCATTCATTTAGTGCAGTGTTCATTTGCAGACCGCCCGCTGGGACCGAGAAATACCCCCAGCCCCACTCCACAGTGCTGTGTAATAATATGGAACAAACACAGAGGTGATTAGCATACAGAGCTAGCTAACTCAGACTGCAGCGGCTCGGGAGGGTTTAGGTGCTCATTAGCAGTGCAGGAGAACGCAAATTATTGCTACTCTTTCCAGGCTTTTAAAATCTTTGGAGCAATGCGGTGTTTCATGGTAAGATAATGTACTGTAAGAGCAGGGCTGCAAGAACGACTCACAAGAACTGTGAACAATCCAGAAATAATAGATAATATCAATGTGAAAATAAAAACACACATTACACATATGTTGAGTTTTTGTTTGTTTTTGTTTTTTGTTTTTTATCATTTGCGATTTTCCTCAATAAAGTCTCAGTATCTCACTCAACCAAGAGTAAGCCATACTGGATAAAAATGTGTCTTTTTTTTTAACGTTGTACTTTTACAAACTCTTCCAAGGACATTCACCTGAACAGGCTCAAAAGTGGTCCACATTATCTCAAGGGGTAGGACACCAAAAGTTTTCAAATTTTTTTACACACGGCTCATAGTCTCTGTGCAGTGGAGACACAAAAAGTAGGGTTAGCGTTAGGTTACAGGTTATGGGTTAAGGTAGAGTGCTGGAAGGGTCTGGGAAGGGTTCAGGTTACCGTTACAACACCTAAGACAAACAGGTTTTAGGATTAGTGATTATTGTAAGGTCAGGCGCCTACCTGGGGTCTCACAATGCACCACTATCTCTGCACCTTAACCCTTCCAGAAAGTATCTTATACAACACAACAACAACAACTTTCCATAAACGATAGAAACTTACTTTTCACTTGAAAAACTGAGAGTTGGATCTTTCTGACCATATTTCCAGCATTATCCTACGTCACCCGCTGTGTGACGATGTAGGGAAAACAAGTGTCCAGTAGGAACTTTGGTTTCCTCCAGACTCAGTCGCTCCGTCCATTTTGATTGGGCCAAACTTTGCCAAAGAGTGTAGTGAGTCATAATAGTCGATGCTCTGAGCATCTGTGTTTGTAACAATTGAAAAAGTCATTGTAAGTGCAGATATTTCTCTATGTAACAGACCCAGATCTGGGCCTGTTGGGCAGATTAAATGTTTCCTGTAAAACACAGGGAAAGAATGAGACAGGTAACCATGAAGTTTCTCTTTGTCTCGCTTCTGCCATATTTATTTATACAATCATGTATTTTCATTTCAGCATTCAGCTTTTATCACTGTTCTTAGTTTACAATTTACAATCATGTAATAAAATATCATCAAACACATCAAAATGATGTTTTAAGATCAAGATACAGTGAACATTCCTATTTAGTATTGCTGTTCATTTAGTATTGCTGTTTTAACATTGTTTACACATTACTATTTAATTCTTACATTGTAACCAAAATACACTTATCAATTTCACTTAAACGCTGAAAGGCTCCTCATGAAGTACATGGTAGTAACTGTGTACTACTGACCGGCTTTTAGATTCAGCTTGAGATCCTTTTTAACTTTTACTTATGAACTTTTGAACTTAATCTTTACACTTTTACAAGCAAAACAATGTCAGAGCACTTTATAACATTTTCAGTTAGGACAACAGGAGCTTAAAATAAATGTGCAATAAATTCAAAATTTCTCCCATAGCTTCGCCTTGACCTGTCTTTTCATGACTTTTTACATGCCTTAAACTTGACAAAAACACAGTATTTAGCAAATGATTTATACTCTCATGACTAGCTGTGTTTATTACTTATTGTTTATGACCAAAATTATGTGTTTTTTTTACTTCAATACTGACCTGTAAAACACAGGGAAAAAATGAGACGGGCAACCATGAAGTTTCTCTTTGCCTCCCTTCTGCCATATTGGAGAGGAGGACCTGTGACCTCACAATACCGTCTCGAGGAGTCATGCACCACCTACTGACGTGAGGGTGTATTTACAGGTGAAAGTTATTACTCAAATTGCTAATTTGGAGTAATTTGGGTAATAACATTACTGTGTGTCACATCTAATAAAAGGCAAATTACACATCTTGGTCTGTGTAATTGTGCATCTCTTGCTATTTTTATGTGAAAGGTTTATTTCAGTCCAAATGTCCAAATCCAAATGTAATAAGGCCCATGGAAATACAGGAAGTGATGTGGCTCTGTGTCCTGGACCTGACACCTGCTGTTTCCATGTCACCAGTCAAGTCATGGGGCCATTTTTGTTTTGAGGCAATGAGGATATTTTGAGTTTATTTACAGACTTGATATTTTGCACTTTTGTAGCTAAGACTTTAAGTTAAGCGTTTTTTATGTCCAAAAAGTTGTTTATACATGTTTGCTATGTGTTTTGTATGAAAGAGTGTGAATTAGATTTTCCTTTTTCATTTGTATTTCTGGTCCTATATCTTTTATTACAGCCTTATGACACAACTATAGCAGCAGACTGTAAAATAACAGATATTACTGAAAAAAGGACGTATAATACTTCATTAGGGGGTAAAAAGTGGAGGTTTAATAGCAAAATGAAGAAAAAAATCCAGGTGAGGACAAATGTACTAAAATTGGTCTTAGGTCTGAAAGGGATCATCTGCCCCGTCCCGTCATGTGGGAGCTTTGAAAATGGCCTGGTATTCAGTATAGAACTCATTCACTGTTTTGATCAGCAGTTCTATGCAAAATCACACAACCAGAACAAGGTCGATCTTGACCGGTCTTCTGTGGGCACTATTTTTTCAATGACTGGACATCAGGAAGCACTGCAAAATGGAGTGGTAGTACAGTATACACGCTCTTGTGCACTTTGTAGGGAGTAGTGTGGACATTCTGCAGCAGCGGGGGATTTATTTCACAGCTGAGGACGTTCCACACGACGGCAGCCTTTACGTTTACTAATTGGACCGTTCAAACAGCATGTTCCATTTGACAGCAATTATCTTGCAGCCTTATTAATTGGTTACATTTTCAAGAACCTGTTTGAACCCTCCTTAGGTGACACCCATTATATACCCACATCCATGCACCCACAACCCCACACCCCCCAGCACCCTGCAGCACCCTGCAGCACCCTCCTCTCTCCCCTGGATCAAACAGTGCCTTGTGTTGTACCGAGGTGGAGTTTATCAAAGAGAAGCAGGCTGCCACGGGGCCACAGTACACAACAGTACACAACAGTACACAACAGTACACAACAGTACACAACAGTGAAGAGGCTGCTGCTTTAATTATGATGTGAGCAGAGCAGCGCCCGTGGATAAAATGCCACTGTGCTGTTTTGAACTGGAGATTTAACAAGGGAATACGGAGAAATGTGTTTTGTGTTGTGACTCTGTTAAGTATGGCCTGAAAAAAGTGGGTTATTATAGACTGAAGAATGGTGAGAGGACTTTACTGAACATGTGTCCTCTGCAATGGAGACGACAGTGAGAGCGTTTGTCCACTGATCAGCAGGCTGGCGGTTTGAATCTCGTCATAAAACATCATTGGTTGAGCAGTCAGATCCACTAGTTTGTGGTGCGATTCCAGCTCAACAGATGAATGCTGTTGTTGTGTCCTTGGGCAAGACACTTAACCCACTTGACCTAGAACCTTGGTGAAGAGAAAAGCTGAGAGGCTAAAGCTTGAAATGACACCTGCGGATGTTGACTACGTCTAGGATGCCAAGTGAATCGACTCTCCAGGCCCACGACTCTTTCCACTCCTACGCAGCCTTTGTACCCCCAGCCGGGCGGGCGGGACTGTTGAATCGAGCACCCACCTGACAGCAGGATCCGGGTGGTGCTTGCCCACATTGGGTTAACTCCACTCCCCTCTCCTGCCTGGTTGCAAGTCTAGTCATAATTTTTGTATTGTGTTTTTACTATGCTGATGTTAAAAATGCATTTCTTTTTTTTTTTTTTTTTTTTTTTGTGCACTGGTTCCATATTATGCCGTGAGAGGAGCATGGTCTGGGGGTTGTTCTCTTTTTTCTCCTCTCCCTATCCTTATGTTTTGCTGCATCGTTTTCTTTCTCTTATTACCTGTTTTCTAGTCTGGTCTATGTCTAACACCCCCTGCCCCCCCACACCCCACCCCATGTCATAATGTAATATGTGTAATGTATAATTTGTAATGTACGGGTGG
The DNA here is from genome assembly GCF_026225935.1 of Boleophthalmus pectinirostris. Taxonomy (NCBI): domain Eukaryota; kingdom Metazoa; phylum Chordata; class Actinopteri; order Gobiiformes; family Gobiidae; genus Boleophthalmus; species Boleophthalmus pectinirostris. Next base: position 1,253,692 of record NW_026571140.1, on the reverse strand, counting down.
GGGACAGGTCCCATTTCGATTCTTTTGTATGTCTAATCCATGTGATAAAATTGACAAATAAAAGGCATTCTGATTCTGATAATATACTGGTATTACAGGAGGATTAACTAAAAACATTTAACTTATTTAGATCATGATGTTACCTCTTATTATTTTGGAAATGCTGAATTCACCAAAAAACTACATATTAACATGTTTAACAAGTTTCAGCTTTGTTTTTGACCCTCTTAAGTCCCTCGTCTATTTCTTCTAAGTCACCCCCCTTCAGAGGTGTTGTTCATAATCAGCCTGTTTCCCGCTAATGCAACTACTGCACATAGCATCAGTTTTGTGAAGTTGTAGTGTGTTGTTTTGTATCATGCTTTTGTATATTTATTGTTGTGCGGGAGTGTGGGTGGCATTGACTTGTGGCTTTTTACAGGACTGTGCAGCTAGCCATAATGATTCAAACTGTGCCAGGGAGAGATTGCTAGATTACTGAAACTTGCATGGATGACTAAAACCTTGTCAGGCATGTTTCTGATGAGGGATCTACATTATAATCCTTAAAACATTCTGGTAAAAAGCTGCACAAAGTCAGTTTTGCATAATATAATATATTTAAGACTGAGGAGGACACAGACACAAGAGAAGAGAACATGCCAAATCAATTTAATTTAAATGTATATATATCTTTTTTTTTCAAATAAGGTTTTTTTAAGAACCTGATTTAAACGTAGTTAAAAAATGCCAATATCGTTGATTATTATTGATTATTGACTCAGTAGCGTTTTGTCTTGCTGAGTAGATGTGCAATGACACATCTACAGGAAAGTACTTAAACTGAAAGTGCACACGTGCAGTGTTGTGCAAGTTCACACTTTTCATGAACTAGTTCAAAGTTCAGTTCACACTTGTTCAAAGTGAATAGTTCACGTTCATAGTTCACAATTTAAATTTTGAACTAGTTCAAAGTTCAGTTCATTTTATATTTAGATGAGATCTGTAAATGAAAGGCTGCATTTATTTTTCAAACTGACTTCTAGTTTACAACAACTTTACAAGATACACTGTTGGACAAGTGACTTTAAAACTGTAATGTTTTATTTATGACTTGTTACTGTCATTTCAAAGTCATTTGTTACATTACAATATTACTGTATTTAAAATGTAAAACATGACACGACTATTGCAGCACTTTTAATTTACTCTCACCAAAAGAACGGTTAAGATGCTGAACTTTTGCGCCATATATGGACTGAACCAGGACTAAACCAGGACTAAACCAGGTCTAAACCAGGACTAAACCAGAACTGAACCAGGTCTAAACCAGGACTGAACCAGAACTGATCCAGGTCCAAACCAGGACTAAACCAGGTCTAAACCAGGACTAAACCAGAACTGAACCAGGTCTAAACCAGGACTAAACCAGGTCTATACCAGAACTGAACCAGGACTAAACCAGAACTGAACCAGGACTAAACCAGAACTGAACCAGGACTAAACCAGAACTGAACCAGGTCTAAACCAGGAATAAACCAAGACTAAACCAGGACTGAACCAGAATTGAACCAGGACCAAACCAGGACTAATCCTGGACTAGAACGTGGAATCTAGGACCGCCCCTGAGAGAACCCCGAGTGCGATCGGGCATCAGCTGCGTTTAGTTCGGTGGAGCGTGGACTTCTGCGTCGGTCCTTTCGCTCAGGATCACGGTCTACGCGGGCGCACCTCCGGCGTTTCACCGCTGCTGATATCGCGGTGATTTTAGCAAATTTGTATGAAGAAAAACGAAAAACCCACCATTTCAATCCAGGTTAAAAAAGCATTGTGACGCGCGTTACTGACATGTACCAAGTAAAATAATACACGCGCAGAGCAGCACGTCCTGTGTGTGTAGATTTCAGAAAATAGAATCCATCCTATTTTTTGACGCTCTACACGAGCGTCCCCGTCAAAATCCACAGAGAGCATGTATCTATTGTTGTATTTGTGCATTTACCATCAGCACATTGTGCTCCCTGGGCAGCTCTGTATCATGTGAAAGAGCCCAGATCCACATAGACCAGGGGTCTCAAACTCAAATGACCTGGGGGCCACATTAGATAAAGTCTGAGTGAGGCTGGGCCGCAATGAGTATTTGATAAATAATGGTTGCACGGGAAAAAAGGAGAGAGAAAGAACAACACGCAACACACTTTCATAATCTTTAATAACAGTTCAGAACATGAAAATGTATTCAGAACGTAAGTTTAAACTAATACGTCTACTCTTCTTCTTTTGCCTACTCCTTGCTGGTTGAAACCTGGCTACGCTTCATCTTGTACAGCTGAGAGATATTTGGCTTGCAGGAGGAAGCAAATGAGATCCTCAGGATAGATTGAAGATGCTCATCAGTGAGCCTTGACCTGTATTAGGTGCTTTCACACCAACAGTATTTGGTGCGCACCAAACGATCCATTCCAAGTGGTTAGCTCGGTTCGTTTGCGTTGGTGTGAAAGCGTCAATCGGACTCTGACCCGGACCAACTCAAGTGGACCGAGACCTCGAAAAAGAGGTGGTCTCGGTTCGCTTGAATCCGTACCAAATGACCAACTTTGGTGCGGTTCTTCAGGTGTGAACGCGAACCCGGGTCCAAACCACAGACAGCAGGTCCAAACGAACTATTCTAGATGCATCATGGGAGAAACACGTCTCCTGCCTGTAATGACGCGCTGTACGACTCCAGCGCAGAAACAGATTGTTGTCCAGACGCAGCCGTGATTCATTTTTGAAATATATACCAACAATGGCCAATACAGAGAATGTAACACACGAAGATCAGAGCAAGAACGTGCGAACATGTGGCTCCAGAGTGAGTCAAAAATGGGGGTGTGTACTTCTGTTCAGGACCTGCACAGAGGTCCCGGTGTTCCCCGTGATCATGTAGGAACCAGCATTTTAGGCTTTAATTAACCAAATAATTTTATGGCAATAGGCAATCGCCCATTCAATTGATTCACTTTTAATTAAAAAATGTCCTGCTTTTAGCCTAGTGTGAGAAATATAGTCGGATTAGATCCAAACCGGAGTCCCGAACCAGCAGGAGCAGCTCCGGTTCTGTCTGGGCTCAGATGACGTGGAGCGGGGAGTGAAAAGCGCTTTTCCCGGGAAGAACCAAATGCGGACACCAACTAAACTGGATTCACGTTCTGTCCGGATGCTTTGCATCACCTCGGAACCAGCCGCGGTTCTTGAGCGCGGAGGACAGGAGCAGCACAGACCTGTAGGTATAGTCCACAGCGCATTCTCACTTTCCCCGCACGGAACACGGAACCAGCGCGCAGACGGCGGAACGTACACGCTCAGACCCAGTCATTGCGCACTGGTCTTGCTCGCCACCGTCTGGAACCAGCACATGGAGGATAGAGCCTCCGGACCATCTGACCAACGCGCTTGTAGGACGACAGAAGACCAAGGACCAGACTCCAGCGCCGTCCTGAGGAGCTCCGCGCTACGGTGAGCGCTGTTGGCTTCTGCTGTTACCCGAACTCTGGGCTGATGCGGTGAGTTTGTAGAAAGTTCTACGTTGCTGTTTTATGAGTTCATGGTGATAAGATGAGGACGGCCCGCGGTTTTAACAGGGAACATCAGTATTGGTTACTGGAGGTATCACTGTTCTCCCGGGATACAGAGGCTCGTTAATCGGACCAGTTTTGGTTCGTTTGCCGGTGTGAAAGCACCACACTGGAGTGTATCTGCTTCTCGTATGTCAGACATGGATGGAAGACTCTTATTTTTGCCTCGTACTTTTTGCTAACATGTCGCCAAGCCTCTGGAATAGATCACTGCAGTTTTGTGGTGCTTGCATATTGATGGGACAGCTGTGTTTGCCGCTGAGTGCGCGTGGATTTCGGCGACGCACAGGTGGAGCTTGGTCATCGGGTTGCCAGCAAGTTACGCACCGAGTATTGAGCAGGTAAACAGACTGTCAATGTCTTTTTATTTCTTATTAGCCCCTCCAATAAAGGTCCCGTACTTATGAACAGGGGGATTCTGTCAGCGCCTCCTCTGCGCTCTGATGCTGTGGTTGTGGGAGCATAAAGTGAAGTGCGCACACGTGTACCACCATGTGTGGTTTGTTTTGGTTCTTCGGTGACGCCGTATGTGCGCGTGTACTTGTATTAACAGATCCACTTAGACTCTTTGCTTCACAACTGCTGTAAATTGAGTTTTGGGATGTAAACTGCGTTAATAATCTGTTGTGAATCTGCATGGGCACCGATTGCAGCTTCATCTGTCAGTGCGGCCCGCGGTAGGGGGGTGGGATTGTGCGTACATCTACCGCGGGCCGCACTGACATTATTCTTTGGAATCAAGTGGAGGGCCGCAAAAAATCGTTCCGCGGGCCGCAGTTGGGCCCCGGGCCGCGAGTCTGAGACCCCTGACATAGACTGTTCATTAGTGCTTTGAAATTTACTTTTGAAATCCTTGCGTTTGCCGTGGTCAGTCTGTACAGAAGGTAAATACAAGCAGCTAAACGCGCCCAGTCAAGTTTGATTGACTTCCCATTGAGAGACACAAGAGCCCGTACGTTCCACTAAAGCTGCCGGTGGAGTCGCCTTCGCGTTGACACGCGGCTGTGGTTTCGCGAGGTGAAGTGCGAGCAGATCGTCACTCGTCAAATTCCGACGTTTAACTGAACTCCAACAGTGACGTACGTCGTTCATCACACATAATTTGAACAAATTCACGTTCAAGTTCTTGTGTTCTAGTGTTTCAGTCGATGATGAAAGGGACATTTCCTGGATCGTCTTCTGCCATATTTAGTGTAGAAAACCTGCAAAAAAAAAGTCCATAGCATTCCAGAGCTGTAGTCCTTGACATCTGTCCTCTGGACTGCACATACTTCACACTTGTTAGCTGGTCATAAATCCCAAAATGTTAAAATTTTTTGTTAAAAATGTAGCAGCCAACCACGACCGTGGAAATCAGAGCATGTCATAATTGAAACACCGAGCTGTTATTTATCTCAGGTTAAAGAAGATATAGTTTGTTCTGAATGATTTAAGAAATTTCAGAGATGTCTCCTGCATTTGAGAGACACTTGAGACAAATTAGTGGCCATGGTTGGACCATCAAACCCTCGAACCCTCGAACCACTGGACCATCCCAGACCGATGACTGTATTGAACTGACTTCAGAGGGACACACATGAACGTGGAGTGAGTGTGGTGAGTGTGGTGAGCGTGGTGAGTGTGGTGAGTGTGGTGAGTGTGGTGAGTGTGTCCCTCTCTGTGCTCATTATTCAGTCGGAGCGTCTCCCTGCAGATCAAGGCCACGTTCTCACTAAACAAACATTCTGCATGGCTGCAGTGCACCACTCACACTACACTGGAGTTTGCACAAGGAGCAGTCCATTCTTCAGAGGCAGATAGGAATGATTTACAAGCAGAGCCAGATAGCTTAGAGGAACAACAGGTGCAGGCTAAGCTAACGGACAAGGTTAAGCTAATGTTGACATAGTTTAACGACGCAGAAGAGGAAGAGGGTCCACTAAAAACGACTCAAGAAATGGACCGCTCAGTGTTCAAATAAGGAAAAGGCTTTAGCATTTACTACCACTTCTGTTTCTCCCAAATGCTCAGAGTGTTGTTGTAAACAAGTCAGTTTAACGAGCAAAATGTTTTCACTCAAGCACCAAACCATCTGACAAAAGCAATGGACTAAAACCAGAATGGAATATCAGTTCATGGCCAAAAACACTGAGAGATGGTCAAAAATACTGAAGGTATTTTGAGTACAGCACTAACACAGCTGCAACTATTATCACTACTGCTAGGTCCACAGTGTCTGCCATTTATATATTTATTTATGTATTTTGCATCTATAACATAACAATAAAACACACACACTCGATAAAAAGTAGGTGCCGGAAGAGGCCAGAAAAACCCGAAAGGACTTATTTGCTACATCTTAAAGACATTACACTATTTTCTGGTCTATGTCCCTGTGCTGTTCCTTTGTGCTGTCACTTGGTACAGGGAGTGTTCCACTGTGTTTTTAAACTAGAGCCATGTGGATTTTTATATTAACAAATGCAATTACAGCCCAAATGTACAATTTACAAATACAATTACAGCCCTGGAACTGAGAATCTTTACTGAACAAAAGGAGCTGTTCCCTTGAAAACTACCACTACATGACATCACGAGGTGGAACAGAGCATTTTGAGCTTTGGACATGCAGGATTATTCAAACATGTGTGACTTGCCATGTTTACATGAGAACTTTAATTCTGAATAAAAATAATGTAATTCTAAATTAAACATTAATTCCGCTTTAAAAAAAAGTCCATGTAAACACTTCATTCCTAATGAAAATGATTATTAGGAATGAAACTTAATTCCAAAGTAAGTGGGTGTTTTATTCTGATTTTAAAGCTGAATGAATTTCTTCCTGGATCATGTAAATGTTTATTCTTCTTAAAAATAACCCCAGTAGTTCAGTTCATGCTCACTGTGTTGCCCTGATGTGATCCAGACGATCCGGCTCCACCAGTTGTGGCTTCGGACTTTCCTCCACGTCTCTTTGGATTTGTGAGCGGGATGTGGGAGTGGGCTGAGGTAGAGCAGCCTCACACTCAGTTTGTCTTCTTATTCCTTCTCCATCACTCTTCACTGCTCCTCCTCAGCTGACAGACGTAAAGTGTGATGAGACAATTCTCCAACTGCTGCACAGTTATCATCAGAACCACTGCGGAAAAGTTTGGATCATATTTGTGTCCGTGGCGTAACGACAAACCGAGATGAGAGAAAAGCCAAGCAGCTGAAGTGTGTGTTTTCTTCCAGTTGATGTAAATACAGTCATGTTTCTGTCCAGTCAGAACCTTCCCCACCCACAGACGTTGAGAGGAATTAAATAAACATGACTTAACGTGTTTTCCATGTAAACCTCAATTCAGAATGATTATTTCCATGTAAACTTAAAGGAGAATATTTTAACTCCAAACTATTTAATTTAGAACAATTAGTTCAGAATTTAAAAACATCATGTAGATGTGGCCAATGAAACAAAACACAACTCCAGGGATGTTTTTGAGGAGGTAACAGTGTTTTACTGTGGCTTAAAACTCACAAGAATCTATTTTCTGTAGTATTGGACCTTTAATATTACATACTCAGTGCATATTTATTCTTTTTTACTTTAATTCAAATCTGAAGCTGTTGTTGTGTAAACAAGATTGCATTTCTACTACTCATACTATTACTACTACTTCTGCTAATACTAGTAGTTTATGTTCTCATTTCCATCCCTTCAGTATATTCCAATAACTGTCATGTGGGAAAGTGCTTGCACCTCCAAGTACTGCTATTACTACTACTACTAAGTAAGATTGGCTTTCTACTGGTACTACTACAACTACAGCTGAAATGTGTTCGTTTCCACCCCTCAGTATATTCCAATAGCTGTCGTGTTTACATAATGGAAAGTGCTGGAGGTGCTGGGGGTGCTGGGGGTGCTGAGGTGCTGGAGGTGCCGGAGGAGTGGGCAGCATCAATAAGCACTCGGCCCGACAGTACACTTCGATCCGCGGGTCAATAGTTCCAGTGGACTGCAGTTAAAGAGGTGAGAGCAGCCTCATTACTGCTGCAGATTACCCCCGTGCTGCCCACAGTCCCCAGGGGGCGCTGTACACCTCCATCTCAGATCAATCAGGTCTGATCAGGGAGACGGGGAGCGGCGCTGCATGGGGCTGGGACTTCAGTTTTACACAGTACAACATTATTTTGGTCTTGCAATCTTAACGGGGCGGCAGTGGTGCAGGAGGCTATTTTCTTATCTAATGCTGTATTTTCATCAAAAACATACCTATTGTCATATTTTGTTTTATTCAGATGTTTAACACACAAACACACTAATCCTACCACTATAGTCATGTGGATGTTTCAGGAAAAGTGTAAAAGGAGCTGTTGTAATAACACCTCTAACAGGCTTTAGTGCTTCACTCATTGATTCTGCAGAAACTGTGATGTTTTTCATTTTCTTCCTTCACTTTTTCCTCATAAGCAGCAACATTTATTTTGATACAGATGGACCACGCCTGCCCCTATTGGCTAATCCACCTATCAGTCACGCCCATCTGAATCCAGGGAGATTCACCAGTGACCAGACTCACACCTAAGTAAAGTACAGAAGTGTATGTTGGATCCCAAACACCCTGCGTGTATGACCCAGGGTCTGAATGTTTTCCAGTTACATCTAAATATAGAGCAGTGGCTTTCTGTATTTGCCTATTTAAATACAGAAAAATACTGGATTACTCACAATTCTATGAAGCCAAATATACAAAGTACACGTGCGGAAACAATGAGAGAGGACACCATTATACTGTATACATTGACTGGACATAATATTCCCCCTTCAGAGTAATAAACACTGAAATACCAGTGAAGTGTATGAAGCAAAATCAAATCAAAGCAAATGCATTTGTATAGTACATCTAAAACTTCAAAGGTTACCAAAGTGCTGAACAACATTTACAGTGAAATAAAACATACAATAAGCTAATCAAACAGAATTATAATAAAAATAATAATAAGAGCAAGGTGACAGACAGCAAGGTGCCAAGGTGTCTCTTCCTCTGGACAAATGCCAAGGAGGAAAGGTGCATTTTGAGCAAGGATTTGAAGTGCTGCAATGACTGTGCACTTCTAATGTGCAAAGTGTTCCAGAGTCCAACCGACTACAGAAAAGGTCTCATCTCCTCTGGTCCTCAGCCTGGTCCTGGGGACTGCAGGAGGTGCAGGTCTGCAGAGCACAGACCTTTGGATGAAACATGGGGCTGGAGGAGTTCAGATGAATAGGAAGGTGCCATACAGGCTACGTTCAGACTACAGGGCTTAATGATCAATTCCGATGTTTTTTGTGAAATCCAATGTTTTTGCGAGGTCGTTCACATTTCCAGTTAAATGTGACTTGTATGTGACTCCAGTGTGAACATTAAACGGCCCAAAAGTGTCCCACATGTGCACTGGAGACACGACGACGTCAACCGCAGCGAGCGTCTCTGTGTTTACAGAAGTTGTCCAAACATGGACGCAGCATCGAGCACCTGGAGATTTTAAAGTTCCTCTCGTACCGGAGCCAGAACATGAACAACTTACTTGTTTTAAGGAGGAGATTGAGAAGGAGAAGGACGAGGTTTTTGGCCGTGGTGTTTTGTGGGGCAGCGGCAGCAACGTCCGTTGAAAGGAACGTGTGGATGTGGAGACGTAGCCAAGTGTGGTGGGATAGTGATGTGCTTCGCTTCAGTGACACACGGAGTTCATTAACAATTTTCACCTACTTCAGCGCAGAATAGTGACGTTTGTGTCTTGTCGATAACGTGTAGGTGGATGAATGTGCTTTGACCGTTCAGACTGAAGTCACATGTCAAAAGATCAGATATGTATCAGTTTCAGGAGCACATATCCAAGTAGCCTGGGTCACATTTGAAAAAATCTGATCTGTGTGGTTCAGACTGTCATTAAAAGATCAGATACAGGTCACATAGGAGCCAAAAAATTAGATTTGGGTCACTTCAGGCTGCAGTGTGAACGTAGCCTAAGACTCTCAAAAACAATCACTACACTTTAGAAATGTACAGGGAGACAATGCAGGGATTTAAAGACACAGTCCAGAATTTTGGACATAGGACCTTATTTCCTAGTGAGCCAGAGTGTTGGACCCCGTTTACACTAAAACGAATCCACGTATCACCATATCACCATATTGGAAACAATCTGCATCCAGACACATCGTTTCTGTATCCACAATCAAAGCGTTCCCTGTCCACACAGTAACGCAAAACCGCCTGAAAAGCTACTCACGTGATACACCGGTGTCACGTCTTCACAACGTCACAGCGTCACGTGAGTGGTAAAAACAAGGAAGTCTGAAGTTGCTGCAGCTGATTTTGAGTCGAGCGAGATGGCAAGTTTAAAAACAGTGTTTTCGTGGATCGACGACAAGGTTCAGTCGTTACTTAGTGTAACACTGGATTGATTTAAGGTGAGCATGGCGGCTCAGAGTGTGGACTGACTTGTTTCTGTGTCCACAAGTCTTCCCTTTCCACACAGCTTTGAGCAGATTTGTTTATGTTTTACAGAAATGAAACTTAAAACTGCATGGACAATTTACATAAACTAAGAGCTCAATAAAACAGTTCACTATTGTGCGCTGATGTGGTTCAGCTTCTGTCGGACTAAAGGACACGAGTCAGTGGAATATGAGTGTTCTTTCTGTGACAGAGGATGTGCTGCTGATGGTGAGTCTGTTCTGTGTGTGTCGTGTTGGAGATGGTTCATGTGAAACTTTTCAGAGATTATACGTCTGCAGGTCGTACACACAGACCGTATATATGAATGGACATATATTCTAGTTTCTTAGCGTTTTGATGCTGAATTAGCTACTTCACAGCGCATAGAACTACATCAGAGTATCAGCATTTTCAGGCGTCCACACGGTGCCGGATCAGATCTGTACTCAGATGAATTCATGGGAGCTGGCGGCTCCAGATCGAGCCATTTTCAACTGGATTAGTGTGGACAAACACTGCATCCACAACCAAAATGACTCAAATATGTACTAGTTTGGATGGGGCCTTGGAGACGTGTGGAGACACTTTTTGAAATATTCCATCCAGTCCTTGTATTTGCAGAGGTCACTGGTGGAGACTAGTGCATGTCAATGGCCATAGTTCTCCTGCCACTAAAAACAGTCTTACCCACTCCACAAAACACCTGAGGAAAATCTATTATTACACCAGACTGTCCATGTCAATGTCTGTGTCGATAGAATAATGTTTGAAATAAAACTAACCTTGTATCACATGAATCATCGCATGTTGAGGGACTATTTTTTCAGCTGCAGCAGAATTTTACTTTGTCGGTAAGATCAGTGTTAGGTGATATCAGTCCACCACTGCTGAGCTTTGTATGAGGAAGTACAAGTCACTGCTGCTGTTCACACAGAAATCCTTCAAATGCAAGGTTAGTTTTACTTCTAAAATTATGCTATCAGCACAGACATTCACATGGACTGTCTGGTGTAATACTAGATTTGTTTTGGGTGTTTTGTGGAGTGTGTAAGACTGTTTTTAATGTCAGGAGAACTATGACCATTGACTTGCACTAGTCTAGCACCAGCGACCTCTGCAAATACAAGGACTGGATGGAATATTTCAAAAAGTGTCTCCACACATCTCCAACACTCTGGCTCAGTAGGAAATGACGTCTATGGACTATGTCCAAAATTCCGGACTGTCCCTTTAAGAAAAGAAGTGACGTGGTCCCCTATAAATCACACATTTCTGCTCAAACTACTTTTGCGTTTTCCCTACAACAGTTTCTCCTGATGGGTGGTGAGTAAACAGGAGCAGAGTGAGATCTCCAGCCTGACAAAGCTCCTCCGTCAGCTCAGTGCAGCAGAGTGTGTGAAGATCTACTGCTGAGCCACCTGATGCCGCTCTCCTCTGTCTCTCCTCCTCTCTCCATCTCCTCCCTCGCTCTATCACTCTCTGCACTCGTACTTTCTCTCCCCTCCCTCTCTCCTCTCTCTGCACTTTATCAACCCCCCTCTTTCTTTGTCTCCCCATCTGTCTCTTCTCTCTCTCTTTCTCTGTCTCCCTTCTCTCTTTGCAGTCCCACCTTCCTTTCTTTCTCTGCATTCTCCCCTCTCTCTCCCTCTTTCTGCACCCCTCCTTCTCCTCTGTTCCTCCCTCACATATCTGTCTCTCTGCACTCTCCCCTCTCTTTTTCTCTTCTCTTGCACTCTCACTCTCCTCCTGACAAATCCCTCATTTAGCTCGGCTCTGGCTCTGCGTCTCTCAGAGGAACAATGCCACCAGGCGGTCTCTCTCCTCTCTCCTCCCTCTCTCTATGTCAGTGCAAACAGCTGATGTTTACACACAACATCCTCCACGCTCAAATCAAGTCCTCTCATCTCTCTCCGTCCTCTCCTCTCTCCATCGCAGACATGCACTGTGAGTGGTTCACACGTGTATTCAGACTTTCCTCACTGATCAATATGAGAAAAAAAGGTTTGTGTACATCCTGGTTTGGGGCTATAACGTGAAACGAACAAACTCCAGCTGCGTCACTGTGAGGCCAGATGTCCCAGTCATCTGTGTTTTGTTTCTTGTATTTTGACCTGCGCTATCAGATGTTTCCTCATTTGTCTTTGTTTGCCAACCTGATGAAGACAGATTGAGGTACCTGTTTAAAGTGGAACTAAACACCCTGAAGGGGAGAGTGAGGGGGGAGGGGCGGGGCCTAGGGGATTAAAGGGGGAGTGAGGGGGAGGAGGGGCGGGGTCTGGAGGTATAAGGAACAGTGTGATTGGTCTATCCACACTTCAAACTCCGCCCCTGCAGCTAGGTGTTTGTATCAGAAACACTTTGCTGTAATCAGGGCAGTGCTGTGTGATGTCACCAACTACACCATATGCAATAGGAGTAAAAAAAAAAAATGATAATGATAAATTCTATTTTAAATGTAATGTATTAAAGCTGCCTGAGATGTCAAATCCCTAAATGACTGAATCTCTGTGAAATCTGCCTACCTGGAGGACAGGGATTTTACACATCTTGAGAACAGCTACGATCCAACCACTGTTGAACTGGTGAGAAAGCTGAAAAAGGATGTTAAGAAGTTAGCAGAGAAGAGGAATCATTTACGCTTTTACCTTAGATGTCGACAGAAGCAGTTAATACCCAAGACTTTGCAGAGGAAAGCACCAGAACCAGGACACAGGGCAGCCAGGTGAACTCCGTGTTACCTGAGGGGTTAGGGTTATTATCTGCATCTCAACGTGCATCGCCATGACCCCCACCACAGAGCATCTGCGTCGACCGACGTGCACCTCTGAAATTTTGTAACTTTGTGTTAAACCGATGCAGACAGCAGAGGATAAGGGCTGAGCAGATGTACCGTGGTTGATACTCCACTTTCCTGCTTCATTCTGTAAACACAAACACAGTCTTAGTCTTGTGGCGGTGAATTACTTTACGGAGCATAGACCTCGGCACAGATGCATAAATCAAAAGCAACAGCAAACATATATGGAACAATTTGAACAGAGGACCTTGGCCTCTTATCCAGAAACTCCACCCACACATTGGTATCATTGTGTGGATGATAACTGTTATGCACCACAGGAGTGGACCCAAAAAAGACTCAAAACGAGAACCAAAAATGCAAAAATTACAAAGGTTTATTGACCAGGGAGGATAGGTGGTGGAGGAATGAGGAGCCAGGAGTTGGAATGCAGGTGTCTTCGACAGCGGGAATTAGGAAATACCAAAATGCAGGTAAGTATACTGAAAGCAAAGTAGAATCAAAAAACGGGGCCAACTGGAAGATCACCGTCAGGTAGACGAAACAATCTGGCAGAGTCTGGCAGGACAGCTGGACCTTTTAAGCAGGCTTGATTGCAGATGCAGTGCAGGTGCTCCCAGCAGACTCCGCCCACGTCTACACATGGAAGACTCCGGTCTCAGGCAGGGGCATGACAATAACTTTTCTAAAATCTAAATTCAACATTTGGAACCATTTACTGCACATATTGATGCTGTAGATCCAAACATCAAATTCACTTGTGAAGATGCCAAGGAGAACACACTGGTGTTCTTAGATTGTGCAGAAACGATAGAAGACCAGCGAGACAAGGTTGAGGTCTTCAGGAAGCCCACACACGGACCAGGCTTTTTTTTTTTTTTTGGCTTTTGATTCTCACCACCTACTGCAACACAAACTTGGAGTTATTTGGACACTACAACACAGAGCTCAAGTGGTGCCTACAAGCACAGAGGGAAAGGAGAAATAAGAACATGTGCAACATCTGTTTGTGGAGATTGAAAATGGGCTTTCTAAAAAGCTTTCAAATGGGCTATCAAAAAAACAAAGACAGCTAAAAAACAAAACAACAGAGAATCAGAACCCAGGAAAAAGGGGGTAACTCCTCAGTACATGGCTGGTGTTTCTGAAAAACTATAGAGGATGTTCAGACAACATAAGATCCTAGTCTATTTCAAACATATGATCACTTTAAGACACAAACTGGTCCACCCAAAGGACAAAACACCAAACCACAAACAAAGCAATGTGCTCTACTCCATTCAGTGCAGTGAAGACTGCAGTGAACGCTACACTGGAGAAACAAAACAGACACTTTACAAGAGGATGAACCAACACGGACGAGAGAGCAACAGTGGACCTCAGTCTGCTGTCCATCTTCACTTAAAAGCCACGGGCCACTCATTTGAGGACAGTGAGGTACAGATTTTAGCCAGAGAAAAGAATTGGTTTGAGAGGCTAGTTAAAGAAGCTATTTTTGTTAAGAAAGACAATCTGTCCTTGAACAGAAATGGAGACCTCAGACATCCTCTGTCTCCCACCTATCACAAACCTAAATCAAAACAAAGAATATAATAGGGATGGCCAGGTCAGGCTCAGAGGTCTGAAAGCTCCATCAGGGGCCTGAATGATTCTGCAAATATAAACCCACACTCAGTGCAGTTCAATAGAGCTAACAAACAGAAACTGTAAACAAGGAGATGTGTTAGTTTCAGAGTAGTTTCAGTGTAGTTAGCTCCTCCTTTAGGCAGGAAGTGTCTGCCAATGTCTGACCAGAACTGAAGAAGCAGTTTGGATGAGCTGAGAAATGTATTCAAACAAAAAAACTTTTGTCCAGTTGACAAACTTAAATTTCTCCTTTGCCGTGGATTCTACCTGGACGACTGAGGGATTTTACATACAATAATAATAATAATAATAATAATAATAATAATAATTATTATTATTATTATTATTATTATTATTATTATTATTATTATTATTATTAACAGTCCAGTTTCAGTTTAAGGTTTAGTCCCAGTTTAGTCCAAATGGAGTGACTGTGCACAGTTCCATGTGGTCATCTTCTGACAACCAAAAGTTCCCTCATCTTGTTTTCTTTTTCAGAATTGAGCTGAGCTGCAAATAAAAACCATCCACTTCCATCATGTTTTTGTAAGAATAAATCAATATTACAATACAATACACTGTCATCATGTAGTTGTTTTTCAACTACAAATAATCATTGCAGTGTGTTTGATTAATGCCAGCACTGCTCTGAAAAAGACTGAAAACTGAAACTGATCATTTGTGCCAAAAACTTTGTGTCAGTTTTTCTTTCATGTGGATAATCTTATTATTTTTATTTTTTTTCCTACCATGATGATATTTTTTCTCTCATGAAAAACATGTCTAAAGAGGTTTTTGATGTCAGCCATGCAGGTTTGAGTATTTTAGGGATTTCTCCTGGGCCCTATTCAAATCTTCCTTGTGGATAGTAGCCTTGTATAATATTCTGTACAAGGCTCCGCCCACAAGCCTGCGTCAAACATGCTCCCACACGACAATTCTCCATAAAAATAAAATCATGACACAAAACTGTACACGACAACTTGACAACCCTAATGCAAGAAGTTTCATTAGCAGGATACACACTGGTTGTGCTCTGAAGGGGGTGTGACTCAGTGTGGGGAGCAAAGAGAGCTTAAAAAACAAAGTGAAAATAAATAAAAAGGTAACCTGGTGATGTAAATATGTTGTGTGTAGCAGTTAATAGCTCTTAAAAGTAAAATAGCTCCTCTTTAAGCAGACACTAATGCACTCTTCTCTCTCTTCCTCCAAACCACATGACACTTGTGCGAATCGGTCCTGATTTAAATTCTGAAGCGCTTGTGTCGGATGTGCCATGCAAAAGGGATTCTATTACTAATAAATGAACAGCTCAAAAAAAAAAAAAAAAAAAAACCTCCACTCTGAGATTCCCTTCAAATCGTCTCGTGTTGCTTGAATCTTTTATGCAAATGGAATTTCAAATGAACCATCTTCCGAGACCTTGACTGTTTTTTCTCCCCTCTATTAAAATTTATGCCATGATTTATAAATTGTATTAATAGTTGGCGTGGAAACGATGAAACGTCCTCACACTGCTCTCTGGTCCCTCGTCACATACCTCCTCTCTTGGCGGCTTCGGTGTCTTATGGTGATTTTATAATTGGCCTGGCTCATTGCTATTCAAAGCCCTGCAGGACTAATTAGCGGCAGACCTGACGACCCTGCGCTGGTTGCTAACGGTGCGAGCTAAAGCGTCTGAGAGAGAAGGCCCAGAGCAGAGGGCTGGTCCGTCTCTGGTTGTGGATGAATAATTCTGCCTGTCCGATGATGCAGACTTGAAACAGAATGATGCTTTAAGGACATAAGTGTGGGATCTGAGTGTGAGATCTGTTCCAGTGTTTCTCGAGTGTCTCTGTGTGCGCCTGCCGGGTAAATGAGGGATCAAAGTGTGCTGAGGCAGGGGACAGGAGCAGGCAGGGGCAGACAGGGGCAGGCAGGGGCAGATAGGAGCAGACAGGGGCAATGTGGTGCAGATTGAGGCAGACAGAAGAATCATAACCTCACCATGCCACAGTGGGATACAGTGGCATTGTGTCCTTAAGCAAAACACTTCATCCACATTGTCTATGAATGGGGTGTGTGCGTGAGTGTTGGTGGTGTGTTGGTGGTGAGACAGGCCCAGGCAGGGACAGACAGGTGTGGGCAGGGGCAGATCAATCATCAATATAATTATTTATCCCCAAAGGACAATTTAAGCACATTGAGAAAATACAAATAAAAACATAAGAGCCCCTGACTGAATGACTCAAACAAGTCTCAGTATAAAGTGGAACGAAGCACTATGGGGTATATTTTTGTAGTTTACTCCTGGGATCAAATTAATCTGTAAAACAGGGCATTTGGGCCAAAACACACAAAAAGGAGAAGGAGAAATGCAGTTGTTTCTCTGGCACTGCTTGATTTAACAATTGAACAAGAACAAAAACTGTGCAGATATTTGACACATTAAAAAGACAGAAGTAAATAATCTGTTCCAGCAACAATGGTGCATTAAAAGTAATGTAAAGTAAAAGTGCAGGAGTCTGCACTTAATAATAGTAAAAAGAAGCTTTATCTGTCACACTTTGGCCCAGTCTCTTAATCCACAGAAGAGGCAGTTCCAGTAGTTCGGCATTTTCAGCAGCTCTATAGGCCACACTTAAAATTTTGCCTGGGTTTCCAAACACATCCCTTGTGCGTGCACATCAACTGTTTGTACTTTATGCATCTTCAGATTTCGCTCTGTATGAGGTTGAGCGACATGCATGAGGCTTCTGTGCCTAAAGGCAGAGAATCAATGTATTCAATGACTGAAGAAAAAGCTACACACATATAAGCACAACAGTGAGCACACGTCAAAGTACTCTATTCTGAAGGGCTATGTGTGTATATGTGTGTGTGTGTGTGTGTGTGTGTGTTGGTCTATGTGTGTGTGTACAGAGCAGAAACAGCTCTAACTAAATTCACACATTTGAACTGCGGTGAAAAAAGAAGTGCAGTTTCTAATGGAAAATCAGGTGCAACACGCTCACAAGCAGCACACACAAGAGCGCCAGAAGCTGGTGGAAGGAATGCACCAGTGCTTTCCGAGAATGTGTAGCTTGTCAGCTAAAACACTGCAGAACATTGATGAAACTTTTTTTTTTTTTTATATTTATAACTTCCATTTTAAGAAGATGCTGAGAGAACTCTGAGCCAGATTCACAAAGCGCTCTTAAGTAGCAACTTTCCTTCTTAAGTGTCTTTTAAATTATTTTAAATGTCCAAACTCACATGAACACACTCAGTGAGGGAAGATTTAAGTCATAAACTTGTTGAAATAAGTGGCTGCTTATCGTATTTTTTGTGCTTTCCGCCATCACAGACCTGTGGTAAATAGCGAGAGAGGGGGGCTGGGGTAGGGTGCATAAGAGTGCTCTGGTCATGGGGGGTCATGGGGGTCATGGGGGTGTTGGGAGTGATGTTGGTGTTGAGTCCAGTGCAGTGCCCAGGTGCAGGATTGTGACAGAGGTCCTTATGGAGGCACTGGGGCTGGGACAGACTGAGGCTCACTGCTCCTGGAGAAAATCTGTTACACCCAATAGACACAGACTGTAGAAAACCACTCATACATGTTATTGGATCACACAGTCATATGTTTATAGGAAATAATTTAAGAAAATCTATCACTTACTGTAATGCAGGAATTAGATTTGTTTTGTTGCATTATCAGAGTAACAATATTCTAAAACAGTAAATATTTTGTTCTTAGGAATGCTCCTGATTGTTTGTTGAATTTGTTCTTCCTGAAAAACATTTTCAGTAAAGAAAAAAAGCTTTGTGAATGTCAACAATGTTCCTAAGAATATGTTTGTAAAAACACTTCATGAATGAAGCCCATTGTTTTCATATCAGAATATTATTTTCTTACTGGGCCTGAGCCCCTCTAGGGCATAGGACATATTGGTTTGGCGTCGTTGAGTGCACAGGCGGAG
The DNA here is from genome assembly GCF_026225935.1 of Boleophthalmus pectinirostris. Lineage (NCBI taxonomy): Eukaryota > Metazoa > Chordata > Actinopteri > Gobiiformes > Gobiidae > Boleophthalmus > Boleophthalmus pectinirostris. Next base: position 1,235,295 of record NW_026571140.1, on the reverse strand, counting down.
CATTGTCAACTGTCCTGTCGGTTACCCACGGCATTAACAGCAGTATCCAAGCACCATCTATATTTGTTATTGCTAATATGTAATAATCAACACTGAGTCAATGGGCAGACTCAACTCACAAAGTTTAAGTTCAGAAATGTTGATGCATTCTAAATTGCTTTTCTTTACAAACACAAAAATCACATCAACTAATAAAAACATTGAGTTGGAATTTAAATGATTTTGTATACAGACAAAACAAAAGAAAGCACAAACTAAAATGTGAACAGTAAATTGGGGTCTTGAACCCAGAGCATCTGCTCTAAAGATGAGTGACATAACATAGTGAGCTAAAATTTATAATGTAGGGAAAAGCGTGGCTGTGGCACTGTCTCACCTGCCTCCCCTGACCCCACCGGACACACTATTTGATGCAGTTTAGGGTTGGAGATAGGTTTGGGACTAGGTTTATGGTTAGAGTTAGTGTTAGGGATAAGGATAGGGCTAAGGTTAACACTGGGGCTAGCTTTAGGATCAGAGCTAGGTTTAGATTTAGGGCTAGGGTTAGAGTTAGGGTTGGGGTGAGAGTGATGGGATAGGCCTAGGGTCGGGTTTGGGGCTAGGGTTAGGGTTGGAGATAGGGATGAGAATATCTGGATGAGGGTGAGAGAGACCAACCACCATAAGATGCTGGTAGGGAAAGCATACATGGAGCAACATGACCAAGTGGTTATGTGCAGAGTACAGGCTGGAGACCCTAGGATCAAGGTGGGAAACACCTCCAAAGGTTGTGGAGAACGACCGAGCCAAGATCTTGTGGGACTTCCAGATACAGACTGACAGGATGGTGATGGACCAACCAGACATAGTGGTGGTGGAGAAGAACAGAGCAGAGCCGTGGTGGTGGACATCACAATACCAAGAGATGGAAAGATCAGGAAAAAGGAACATGAGAAACTAAAGAAATACCAGGGGCTCAAGGAAGAGCTGGAGAAGGTCTGGAAGGTGAAGGCATCAGTGGTGCCTGTGGTGATTGGAGCACTCGGGGCTGTAACCCCCAAACTGGAAGAGACTACAGCAGATACCAGGAAAAACAACAGACATCTCAGTGCAGAAAAGTGCAGTAGTGGGAACAGCAAAGATACTGCGCAGAACTCTCAGGCTCCCAGGCCTCTGGTAGAGGAGCCGAGCTGGATGAGAGGGAGAGACCTACCACTGTAAAAGGGTGGAAGGTGAGAAACACACCCTCATGTGCTTGTGTTCATATTTGACCACATGCTCCTAATGAGAAGACGGAAGTTGTCCTTTGGTTTGTCCTTTCAGATTTATGTGAGGGCATCACTGAGCTCCTGTACAGTCTGAGGAGCAAAGTGTCTGATGGATCCAAATATAATGTCCCAGAGGTGTTCTACTGGGTTTAAGTCAGGTGATTGTGAGGTCCATTCAGTTGTATCAATCACTTCATCCTCCAGGTTCTGCCTGCAGGCTCTTGTCATATGAGGCCAGGTATTGTGCCTCAGGAGGAACCCAGGAACCTACTGCTGGCATCCTCAAGCCACCCTCATTAAGTATTTTTGTGATTGTTTGGGCATAGTTGTTCACACCAGTGTCCTACTTGAGGTCATTCTGTAGGGCACGGGCAGAGCTCAGCCTGTTCCTCCTGCACAAAGGAGCAGATATCTGAGATAGAGGTCTTGCTGATGGGTTGAGGACCTTCTACAGCCCTGTCCAGCTCTCCCAGTGTAACTGAAACTCCTGAAATCTCCTTCATGTTCTGGAGATTTTGCTGGAGACACATTAAATCTCCTTGCAACTACAAATGTGCCATCTTGGAGAAGTTGGACAATCTAGTGGAAAAAAAGCCAAAAACCCTAACCAAGAGGGAGAAACTTTAAATGACCTCCACATGCAAAAAGTCCATTTTTAAAGACTGTCTCTTTGTTGCCGCCCTAGTGCACCTGTTCATTTCCATTAAAAGAGGAGCATCATTTTGTTCCTAAGACATTGCCTGACCATATTTGTATAGATATCCAACAGATTTTTTTCACAGTGAGGTCTGATGTGTTTTCAAAGTGTTCCTTTCATTTGTTTGAGCTGTGTATATATGATGATTTCTCAACTTTCACAGTTTATATGCCCTGTAAAACTGAGAAATTGCACTTTTGGACTGTAAGGTCACTTTTACCAGATCAGTCCTCGTTATCTTGGCCTATATCATCAGAGGAATCACACTCCTACAACAGAAGCATTGCCATATCATGAGGGTTCATGTCTTTGGGTGCTAGGTCCTGTTCTGTTGGTCAATAAACTTTTCCTGAGTTAAAACTCCTGCGTCATGTCTCTTCTCTTCAACTCTTTCAACTCTCATACTGCAATTTATTCTGTAGTAAGCACCAGTAACAGTCACAGAGAGTCGGGTCACGTTTTCAGTTCAAAGTGAATTGGAGTTGGAAGGGTCCATGCTCTATCTGGAACATGACAACTAGCACGTTAGATATGCTCATTTATAAACACAGTCTATGATCCGGCTGCTCCTGTGAAGATCCCCCAGTGGCATTGAAATGCAGAGGATAGGTTCCTCAACAAGGACAATAACATGGACCTTAACATTAAGCGATTAGGCCAGTGGTGGAAAAGCACAGTTAAAAGCTCAAATGGTGATTTTGCATAATAATTCTCCTTAAAGCTGTAGCTTTTTGGTTATGGGTTTCCGTACCTGCTTATATCAGAGAAACTAACTTCTCCATGGTGACAGGTGCAGACTCTTTGCTAAAAATGTACACCACCTTTAAAGACAGTGTGCTAAACCTACTCTTAAATCATTTTACTCTCAAAAACATACACAAGTGTAGTTTCTGTAAGTGAGTGAGAATGTGGTTCATTACCTCTAGTTGTTCATATTGCCACCTGCTTTCCTACATTGTAAACTACACTAGTGTGTTTTGCCTTCTTCAATAACCTCTCCATCTAACGTGCTGTGTGACTGACATGAGCACAGGCAGCTCTTTCAATAACATGACATTTGCCCCGTTTACATGAGAGCTTTACTAATAATAATCATTTAATTCAGAATAAAAATGTATTCTGCTTTAAAAAGACCATGTAAACACTTAATTCCTCCTTGGTCTTGTGTCGTCCTCCGAACAGGTTGGTCAGACAGAAGCCGCGTCACCTTCACAGCAGAACCCCTGTGCCTGGTCTCATAGAATATTAATCACTGATACATCTTTTACCATCAGGCTCCATTCTAAATTGATACTTTGCATCTGATATCATCAACATTTCCTGGGGGTGTGATGCTAACTGTAGACACTGCTCTGTCTGAAGCTCTGTTACTCAAGTTCAACTTTAACAGTGCATCAGAAAATGGTTAAATGTGCTTAGGAAGTTCTGTCCTTATCATTAACCCACACGTGCTTCATCATCTGTCATGACAAGGACCATCCAAAATGATCTGTAAAGTAAGGAAGGAGTAAGGAAAGGAGCACATATGCTTCCTTTCTTAGCTCCTTTAGTATAGAAAGCTCCTAGGAAGCATAATCCACTGTACAGATCAAAGCGAACATTTCCAAACACTATTGTACATGTTATACACCACATCAGATTATTAATTAAAAGCTTCTGCATACATAAATTCAACTTTACAACATATAATGCATAACCATTCTAGAGCCACATCAGCCCGTTTGATATTATAATGTGTCTTGCATTTATTATGCAATTATTAATTAAGCGCTGAAAAAAAAAAAAAACGCTCGCTCCTTGTGTCCTGATGTGTTCAGCTTCTGTTGGACTAAAGGACATGACTGAGTGGAATATGAATGTTCTGTCTGTGACAGAGGATGTGCTGCTGATGTTGAGTCTGTTCTGTGTGCATCACATTGGAGGTGGTTCATGTTATATTGTGTTATACATATTATAAATGTGCAGGTTTAGCGCAGCTCTTTATTTAACTGCAGTCATTTCACTCATGTACAGTCTGTTTATGTCCATTGTGATGAAAAGTGTAAATCATTCTCATAAGACTCGTGCAGTAGTGGAGATGATGTGCTTGTTGTAGTTCGTTTTCGCTGGTTAGGAGGATCTGGATCCACCTAAAGCAGCGATAGCTCCTTGTCCTCACTGCTCCTTCCTCCTCCTTGGTCCTTATAGTCGACCTCATGCCATCGTGTGCAGATGTCAGTGATAAGAAGAAGAAAGGAGAAGGAAGGACAAAGAAGGAGGTGTCCATTTTCAGATGGAGCCTAAGAGTTTTATTGTAACACAATCTGACCATAAAGAACTGACTTAGCTGGAACTAGAACAGGTGACCTGATAGTGCTGTCAACAAGGTGACCAGCTTTTCAAAATAAAAACTGTGACGTCCCTGGTTTGGGTTGGTTGGTAATAATAACTTTTTTTAATGAGTGCATAATTATGGAGAATATTTCTGTACTCTGCACTAATCTCAGTATAGTCACATTTTCTTTGTGTTTTGGTCATTTTTAAGCAGCTTTTTTGTATCTTACCTAAACAAATGCCAATGTACGCCTCTTGTTATTACTGGCAGGTATCAAATTTATCAAAAATAGGGACACCTGGGACATTTCTTGTATAAAACTGGGACAAATCACTGGTTATCTAGCATTAGTCAACAGGACTCCATGTAGAACTGCCCCAGCATGGCACAGACTTCTCCAAAACTCTCCATCCCGAACCCAGAGAACCAGAGGAACCATACGCCACCCGATCTGGAGTAAACAGAACAAGTTTGCTCTCTTTTCTCACATGAATTTTAAACGCGTTCAAAGTCCTAGCGTGGCGCATTATTAGCTGCAGAACGACTCCTCACTCCATTGCAGTAATAATCCTCCTCGCTGTGTAACGTGTAAACAGCTCCCTGGTCCAAAGACGCACTCGCCAACTTGTTTTGCCGCCTTGTTCTTGGCTCCATGGCTGCCGGGTAAAAGCTATAAATTATGTATCTTGTGGTTGTTAGCAGAGATACAGTGGTCCTAATAAAGCACGGCCATGTTTGATGTAGAGCTGGAAATAGAGGCCCAGGCAGATTGTGCAAGTGTTTGTTGACGTCTAATAAGCAGTGTGTTTGTCCCATTACAGAGCACAGCTAATCAAAGCACTAAACAAGAGGCAGGATGCTCGGTGGATTCGAGCTCCTTATGCTCACAGGGATGGAGGAGGACAGTGGCACGTACAGAGGAAATGACAGTTTGTGTCGGTGAAGTTCACAAATGTTACTTGAGAAATAGATTCATTATTGTGCCAGTTACCCTTCTAGTCACATGCGTTAAAACAGCAAACTTCTGATTTTCACAGAAACGTTTAAACCACTGTAAAAGTAAATGTTCAATATTTAGTTTAAAAAGGTTAAGAAAAAATGGTAAATTCATTTGTTATCAGTGTTGGGAAGGTTACTTTTAAAATGTATTCCCCTACAGATTACAGATTACATACCCCAAAATGTAGTTTGTAACATAATCTGAATACTTTGGATTACTTAATTTGCTGTGGAGAAGCAAAAACTTGGATATTGTAATATAAGATGTTTTGTTGCTAAAAGAAAATAAAAAGTCCAGACTTTACTGAACCAAATTAAAAATATTATTGATAGAAGAGGAGGAGACACATCCACGCAGCATTTAATCCTGGTTTAGTCCTGTTTTAGTCCCGGTTTAGTCCTGGTTTTAGACCTGGTTTAGCTCTAGTTTAGACCTGGTTAAGTCCTGGTTTAGTCCTGCTAAATCCTGGTTTAGTCCTGGTTTAGTCCTGGTTTAGTTCTGGTTTAGTTCTGGTTTAGTCCTGTTAAATCCTGTTTCAGTCCTAGTTTAGTTCTGGTTTTAAACCTGATTTAAATCTAGTTTAGATCTAGTTTAGACCTGGTTTTAGTAGTGCTGTCATGCGATTAAAAAATTAAGAGATTAATTAATTATGATCTGTAATTAATTAATCTAATTAATCTGTTTTTAATCTCACAGTAACTGTATTCTGGTTCAGTCCAGTTCAGTACTGGGTCATGCACTTTAGGCTTCAAACTAGGGATGGGCATGATTAATCAATTAAGAGATAATTGATCATTAAGAATTTCATCGATTACATTAATTTTAATCGACAAACCGAATGCAGGTTGCTGTGTGTGTGTCGTGACCAAACAGGTGTGTACATGTGTCTCTGCATCAGAAGGAGCGAGACACAAACAGTGGGTCAGTCTGTAACGAACCGAAGCACAAATGTGTATTTAACGATGATTTGTACAAGAAATTCCACGCTTTCCGTTGCGTTCGGGACAAGTGTGAGTCCATGTGCACAGTGTATAAAGCAGGAACATATGTTTCTGTGTCCAGTGGGAAAAAGTTTTACCAGGTGAGAGTCGCTCAATGTTGATGACGAGTCCCCACCTCCCTCCCCCCGTACGGTGTCCTGGTTTTGACAAACACAAATCTGGTCACACTGACCTGTATTCACCTGAGTCATGTCTTTTAATCCGACAGAAATTGAACCACATCAGCGACACAAGAGCTGGAGTTTTATCTTCGCTGAGTTTATGCAAATTAGCGATGTGGTTTTAAGTTTTGTTTCTGTGAGAGTTGCGCAAAACTGAATTAAACACATTATAATGTCAAACGGGCTGATGTGGCTCTAAAGTGGTTACGGTTTATATGTCATGAAGTTGAATTTATTTACGCAGATTAGTAGTGCAGATAGTAATAATAATGATGATCATTTTAATATAAAAACGTTAATGATTAATCAATAATCGATTAATTCTTCCAACGATCGATTAAGAAAATTTCAACGAATGCCCATCCCTACTTCAAACTGCACATAAATAGTGAAAAAATATAAAACTCTGCTGATCTTGTAGTGAGACAAGTGTGATTTTTTCAAACCAGTGAAGTCAAAATTGTGATTCACTGCCGAATTTAAAATGTTTTCAGACATGGGCATTAGACAAGCCTCCTATGCAAACTTGACTTTGTCTAAAACAAGAACTAATGAACTTCAAAAATACTTTTTATATACAGAGACATTATTCACTGGAATAAGCTTATGGAACAGATAATACTCCCTACAACTGTACAACAACTCACCCTTATGTAACAGATAATACTCCCTACAACTGTACAACAACTCACCCTTATGTAACAGATAATACTCCCTACAACTGTACAACAACTCACCCTTATGTAACAGATAATACTCCCTACAACTGTACAACAACTCACCCTTATGTAACAGATAATACTCCCTACAACTGTACAACTCACCCTTATGTAACAGATAATACTCCCTACAACTGTACAACAACTCACCCTTATGGAACAGATAATACTCCCTACAACTGTACAACAACTCACCCTTATGTAACAGATAATACTCCCTACAACTGTACAACAACTCACCCTTATGTAACAGATAATACTCCCTACAACTGTACAACAACTCACCCTTATGTAACAGATAATACTCCCTACAACTGTACAACAACTCACCCTTATGGAACAGATAATACTCCCTACAACTGTACAACAACTCACCTTTATGTAACAGATAATACTCCCTACAACTGTACAACAACTCACCCTTATGTAACAGATAATACTCCCTACAACTGTACAACAACTCACCCTTATGTAACAGATAATACTCCCTACAACTGTACAACAACTCACCTTTATGTAACAGATAATACTCCCTACAACTGTACAACAACTCACCCTTATGGAACAGATAATACTCCCTACAACTGTACAACAACTCACCCTTATGGAACAGATAATACTCCCTACAACTGTACAACTCACTCTTATGTAACAGATAATACTCCCTACAACTGTACAACAACTCACTCTTATGTAACAGATAATACTCCCTACAACTGTACAACAACTCACCCTTATGGAACAGATAATACTCCCTACAACTGTACAACTCACTCTTATGTAACAGATAATACTCCCTACAACTGTACAACAACTCACCCTTATGGAACAGATAATACTCCCTACAACTGTACAACAACTCACCCTTATGTAACAGATAATACTCCCTACAACTGTACAACAAAACTCACCCTTATGGAACAGATAATACTCCCTACAACTGTACAACAACTCACCTTTATGTAACAGATAATACTCCCTACAACTGTACAACAACTCACCTTTATGTAACAGATAATACTCCCTACAACTGTACAACAACTCACCCTTATGGAACAGATAATACTCCCTACAACTGTACAACAACTCACCCTTATGGAACAGATAATACTCCCTACAACTGTACAACTCACTCTTATGTAACAGATAATACTCCCTACAACTGTACAACAACTCACCCTTATGGAACAGATAATACTCCCTACAACTGTACAACAACTCACCCTTATGGAACAGATAATACTCCCTACAACTGTACAACTCACTCTTATGTAACAGATAATACTCCCTACAACTGTACAACAACTCACCCTTATGGAACAGATAATACTCCCTACAACTGTACAACTCACCCTTATGGAACAGATAATACTCCCTACAACTGTACAACAACTCACCCTTATGGAACAGATAATACTCCCTACAACTGTACAACAACTCACTCTTCTGGAACAGATAATACTCCCTACAACTGTACAACTCACCCTTATGGAACAGATAATACTCCCTACAACTGTACAACTCACTCTTCTGGAACACATAATACTCCCTACAACTGTACAACTCACCCTTATGGAACAGATAATACTCCCTACAACTGTACAACTCACTCTTCTGGAACAGATAATACTCCCTACAACTGTACAACTCACTCTTATGGAACAGATAATACTCCCTACAACTGTACAACTCACTCTTATGGAACAGATAATACTCCCTACAACTGTACAACTCACCCTTATGGAACAGATAATACTCCCTACAACTGTACAACAACTCACTCTTATGGAACAGATAATACTCCCTTGACACTTGTCTCTGGTTCTTTTTTGTTACTTATTTAGAAGTGATTATTGCCATTTATATTTTTAGTTTTTGTTATATTATATTGTGATGTGTGAGTCCTGTGTCCAAGTCATTTCCTTTGTGGATCAGTAAAGTTTGTTTAAGTCTAAGAAAACAGAGAGCTACAAACTTGACTTCAAACATTTGAAAGTGCTGTGTGACTTGTGTCCTTGCTCCAGTCCAGACTGTGGTGGAGCTCACAGGCTGGAGCTCAGGCAGGTTGTAGATTCCACATAACGGTGTATCAGATGACCTTAATGTGCCTGCTGAGTTCTGCACCTCTACACCAAAGCTCTGTGAGCTTTCATACTCTACACAGGCCTATGTCACATTACCCCCCCTCTAGAACACACACACACATACAGACACACACACACACACGAGCGTACACTGTAAAATCTAATAAGTAGACCTTACTTGAAAAAAAATAAATAGGAAACCGATAGCCTTGCCAAGTGACGTGTACTTTAGTTTTCATTCATAGCACTCTTGTTGTCCGTCAGTTCCTCCAATCTGAAACATGTAGTAACCTTTACTTTAAGAGGAAGTTCATCTTACTCGGTAAAACCATGACTGTCTTGAAAGGAGCAAGTAAATGTTACTTCTATACACAAGTTTGAGTAAAAACAGGTTCTATTTTACAATAATGTAATTTAAATCTGCATCAGGTACAAGGATCTGAATATTCATTAGTCTTAGAAAAAAAAATTAGCAAAGCTTTTGTTCACCTTAAGTTCAAACACATCCTAACAATTATAACAATCATTCCATGTCAACTCAACCAAGACCGCCGAACTTAGGAAACCAAAAATACTGAAAAAAAATAAAACAGGAGAACAGGTTTAATCGAGCACACACTGAATGAAGAGAGGGAGGATATAGAGACTGAGAGAACAGAGGGAGGACATAGAGTGACTCTGGGAAGATCAGGGAGTGAGTGGCAACTGTAGGAAAACCAGGGAGGAAGCAAAAGGAGGAGTGGAACAGACTGGGAAATGGATCTGGACTCTTAGTAATAACACGTCACTGTAGAAGTTACTCATCTCATTCAAGTCGACCTGAGTCTAAGGCTACGTTCAGACTGCAGGGCTTAACACTCAATTCAGATTTTTTGTGTAATCCGATGTTTTTGCGAGGTCGTTCACATTTCCAATTAAATGCGACTTGTATTCGATCCTCTGTGTGAACAGTAAGCGGCCCGAAAGTGTCTCACATGTGACACTGGAGACACGATGACATCAACTGCAGTGAGCGTGCTCTGTGTTTATGGAAGTTGTCCAAACATGGACGCAGCATCGAGCACCTGGAGATTTTAAAGTTCCTCTCGTACCGGCGCCAGAACATGAACAACTTACTTGTTTTAAGGAGGAGATTGAGAAGGACGAGGTTTTTGGCCGTGGTGTTTTGTGGGGCAGCGGTAGCGACGTCCGTTGAAAGGAACGTGTGGATGTGGAGACGGAGCCAAGAGTGGTGAGTGGTGATGTGCTTCACTTCAGTGACACGGAGTTCACTAACAATTTTCACCTACTTCAGTGCAGAATAGTGACTTTGTGGCTTGTTGATAATGTGTAGGTCGAATGAATGCGCTTTGGCCGTTCACACTGAAGTCACATGTCAAAAGATCAGATATGTATCAGTTTCAGGAGCACATATCCAAGTGGCCTGGGTCGTATTTGAAAAAATCGGATCTGTGCCGTTCAGACTGTCATTAAAAGATCAGATACAGGTCACATAGAGGCCAAAAAATCGGATTTGGGTCACTTCAGGCTGCAGTCTGAACGCAGGCTAATTGACAAGTAAAGTGCTTTTTTCACCCTGAAAGTAACTGTTACTTTACCAGACAATCCACAAGATCCACAAATTCGTAGCAGGGAGTAAACGAGCTGAATGCAAGTGAACTCTAGTGTTAGTGTTGTTTCAGTGTCGGTGTGTCGCATTTCCCGTCTCTCCAAACCATGTGTGGGTGGGGCAGAGGGGCCATGACAGCTCATAGTCACATGACCTTAGACCAAAGTTCTGACAGGTGAAACAGGATCATTACTTTTACTGTGAAAGCCTAAACCAAGAGGCAGGTCAGTGTAATAGCTTACAGAGTTGCTACAGGGCAATTTTCGCTTGTGTAAGATGATATTAGAAGTTTGGAATTAGTTGATATTGTTTTTAAAGGCTGAAGGTCTAGTGCTCAGCTTACAAATGCCCCTCAAGTAAAGTGTGTAATTATCTCCTCTCAAATCTCATATTTTTTAGATTGAGAAGTGAGTCAGAGGGCTATTTTACCCCCTCACTTTGCTCTCAGTGTAAGGCACTCCCCTTTCAGAGCATTATCACAAAACAATCAGTGTGCAACTCACCAATGAAACTGCACATCCCATCAGGTCTGTAATGTTGCTGTTTGCATTTTTTAGAATTAGACTTAGACAAACTTTATTGATCCACAAGGAAAATGATTTGAACACATGGGCCCGGTCAAGCAGAAGTAAACATCAAGGCCAAAAATTCAAGTTAATGCATCTGATATAAAAGTGTATTGAACAGATACATATGTACTCTAGTTTATGAAACTGTTGACCTTTTTTCTGTACCATTTTTGGTTCTAAAGTTCCATATGAGCTCACACATCACAATATAATAAAATAACAAAGAGAAAAATATAAATGAATATAAATCTAAATAAGTAGCAAACTCATCTGCACTCAGTTTGCACTGCAGTCAAGCCAACTCCAGCGGTCCTGCTCTCCTGACAGACTCTGACAGATTGTTACGTCAACTAAACGGTGATTTTTCACTTGACTGTTGTTTTTGATACTTATCTCTCTGCCAGAATGACTGACCTGCATCTCCTTTGTTCCTAGCTCTTGTAGTGAAAACTCTTGTGTTTCAGCTGCTGGTTCCTCTCGTACAAACCTCCCTGTCCTCCTGGCCTCGGGACAATAAATCTGTTACATTTTGCATTTGCCTCACCTTGAGTCTTTGTTTTGGGTCCACTAACTGCCTGTCCTTAACACATGGATGATCTAAAAGCTCTTCAGACATGTGTTTGGTGAGGAAACCACAATATAACATGAGCTCCAAAAATAGATTTTGTACAAACTCTAAAGGTGCACTGTGGAACTTTTCTGGTGGGATTGCTTTGCTGAATGTTCCACAGTATGACATTAAACATTTGTCTTGGATTTATTCAATTACAATTACTTTGCTTAGCTCATTGTAAACATCCTTGATCATAGTTTATGTTTCAGTTAGTTGTGCTTGTGTTTGCTCTGCTGTAGAGTTATAATATGTGACTCCCACAGATCATTGTGTTGGACAATTTTAATTCTAATAATTTGGACATTTTAAATCACAATATTCATCTAAATAACACTACTGAATCCTACATGTAGCACTGAATAAGAAAATAAACTCACATCACAGTGGGCGTGACCGGGGCTGATGTCTTGAATACAGGAGAATAAAAACGACTCAAACATAATCTTGATAAAAGTTCCAGAGAGTCATTGAGAAGGAGATATGACAATAACATGGTTAAACGCTCTGAAAAGTCCATTTAGAACAAGTGCTCGTTTAAGTGCAGAGTCATCCTTGTCTTGTAATAACATATAAACAAGTCAGAGTGTTTTAAATGATGGCGTGTGGTTCATGAAGTGGTTAAATCAAATAAATATGGATGTTCGTTTATCAGATACTATAACCATAATTGGCCACAGCTGTTGAAGAAAGAGTTCCATTGAAACACCCAGACAGTTCACAGCACCAACAGCTCTGCACTTTGTCATAAACTTAGAAACCATTTTCATAATTCAATTAGAAGGAGCTGATAATGATTGGATATTTTAGGAGCGCAGGATTAAGACGGCGAGGAGTGAATATAAAGAGCTCATCTAATTAAGATCTCAATCGCTCAATTAGACGGAGCAGCAGACGAAACAAACGCCAAACGCATTCTTTCATCGTAACAAGCGCGCTAATTACTGCGAGACAGAGGCTGACATCTGCCACAGCCGCACCAGGCTGCCACTGTGACAGTGTGTGCTGTTTACACACACGTGTGTGTCAGGGAGCTTTCTCTGGTGTGGGACCAGTGGGTTTTAGAGCAGGCCTATGGAAGATCATTTCATTTCTGTTAGATTTTGAATTTTAAATACTGTTGAATGTCTCACTTTGGATTTTTTAACGCTGAAATATCTTTATTCTAAATTTTTGTTGCTGACATTGTAAGTATACTTTTTCAGTATGTTTCCAAAACAAAAAAAAAAACCTTTTAAATGATCAACAGAGATATTTTCAAGTCCTCAAATTCAGCAGTCAAAATTCAGAGTGTAAAATTTGCTGTGAAAAATTTCACAACAAAGATCTAAGACGCCAAGACAGAAGCATCAATACTGTGTGAGCGAGGAGGACAGAGGCTGTTTCCTATTGGCCGCTCACATCTGTGGATGGGGCTTATTCTTAAAGAAATCAAATAGATGAGATCTAATGGAACAAATGATCTTTCATACAGAGCTTTAAAAATGTCTATGGCTCTAAACTCATTCTTCCTGATAGAAAACAGCATCAGAAGCAAACAGGCCCAGCTCCTGCTTAGGCTATAGGCCAATCTGTTCCATTCCTTTTTTTTTTTTTTTTTTTTTTTTACTAAATCTCTTGTCTTAAGAATGTTTAAAGTCAGACATATGGGTCATACCAGTTTCTTATCTCAGAAGCTCAGCAGGTCAGTACTTGGATTGGAGACTGTTAGGCATTAATGTGCCACAGGGGGGCGCCAGTGACACTTAGACAAGAAACTTGTGTCACATTGCCAAGTATGAAAGTGGTGTGTGAATGAAAGTTTGTAGTGGATGAATGTGTGATGGTGCTTCTGTTTTAGAAAGAAGGGACTGAACCTGTGTGTTGAGCAGTAACACATGACTCTAATCAGATTACATTTTAGGTAACGCAGTAATTATAGTTTGTTTTTTTTTTCTTTTTATGATTACTTGCATTACTTGCTCACATAATAATTATGTGTTTTTGTTTGTTTGTTTTTGTAAATAATGCCTCTAAATGGAGCTGCTCTTGTAGGTCACAGATCAGTGACATTATCTGTCCCAGACGTGCAGCGAGCAGCAAAACCAAACAAATGCAGCAGGACAAAAGTGTTTGTCTCATGATTTGGCCTTAGTTGGTCTCTTTACGGCAACACTTGCACTTTGCAGTAAAGTTTTATTGCAGAATGGTTGCTGCTCCATTGATTACAAACTATTTCTATTTAAAATAGAAGTAGTCTGTAAGCAGTAGTTTGAATACTTAAAATAATGTAGTTACAGTAGTAACTGAAGAAGTAATCAGTAACTAGATTACTTTTCCAAAGTAACTAACTGGAGAACACAACCATGTGTGTCTCATTCTCAGTTTATGGACAAGCCTCATGTGAAGCTCAGAAAGTGCTGCAGAGGCTGCACTAGCACTGACTCAGGACTGTGCAGGGGCTGAGGTTCACTGACCATCCAGATCTGACAGAGAGAAAGACTCATCAAGCTCCTTCTGCTTTCTGACTGAATAATCAGAATCATCTTGAGATCCAAAACACCAGATTATATTATAGATTATAAACAACTTAATCTAAATTAACCAAATCAAACAAAAAAAATAAAAAATAAAAATAAATAAAAATCTCCATTGAAATGACCAGTACACCAGTAAAAGCTTTATTGTTTGTTATGTGTCTTAAACTGGGCAGGAGGACTGAAGAAGAGAGGAAGAAGAGCCAAGTTTGTAGTAAAATAAGGAAAGATGAGCGCAGCTCCACAGGTCGAGTCCTCAGGTCCTGTGTCTGGGTCGTATGAGGAGAGGAACAGCCCACAGGACAAATATGTCCCTCCTCTGTGTCCTGCAGCATCACAGCAGCCTCCAGGGGGCGTAGGAGAGCTCTGGACACAACAGGAAAGCCTCAGCCTCTCTCTCTGCTCTGGTGTTTCAGTCAGTGATGAGACTCCAAGTGTTTCCTCTGAAACGTGTTCTGCCCAGACTCCTGCACCAGGTCAGGTACCTGAAAGTGAGTTCTGGAATTTTACAGGCGGGTAGTGATTACACACAGGCAGGGGAGGACTAAACCAGGACTAAACCAGGACTAAACCAGGACAACACCAGGACTAA
Source organism: Boleophthalmus pectinirostris (assembly GCF_026225935.1). Taxonomy (NCBI): domain Eukaryota; kingdom Metazoa; phylum Chordata; class Actinopteri; order Gobiiformes; family Gobiidae; genus Boleophthalmus; species Boleophthalmus pectinirostris. The sequence continues at coordinate 1,220,176 of NW_026571140.1, read as the reverse complement.
TTTTGGACTTAAGAGAGAGAGAACCCTGAGCGAGAGAGAAAGCACAATCAAGCGATGGCTGCACTTTCCACAGAGATCTGCTCCAGTCCTTTCGCCTGTGGTCACTCGACAGTCTACACGAGCACACCTCAGAGCCAGTCCCGACAGTGAGTCCTGGTTCAGTTCTGTTTTAGTCCTGTTTCAGTCCTAGTTCAGTCCTGGTTTAGTCCTCCTGGTTCTGTCCTGGAATCAGTCCTGGTTTAGTCCTGGTTCAGTTTGTGCGGCGCAAAAGTCCGGCATCTCAATCAGTGTTTCTGCTCAGTAAATAAAGCCTGTAAAGTGATGTGTTTTTGATAGTCAAGTTGTGTCTGTCATTTTATCTTTGTACTGAAGAAAGTGTAACCATTTCATTTTATTTAATTTCATAATTGTAATTTGTAACTTTTCAGTTCATAATCTGATGGATGTTTTTAATTTGTGTGAGAGTTATCACAGGCACAGGTGGGTAACAGGTGGAATGTTAAAGGGTCCAGGCGGGTGCGGGTTTAACTTTGATAAAATCACGGGTTAACGGGCGGGTGGGGTGCTGTACTGCACGGGTTAACGGGTGGGTGCAGGCAGGTGCGGGTCTCCAAAAACAGATCAAAAACATGATGGATACAGGAAAAACAAACTGCTCAAACCTTCCTCTTACTGAACTGCACAATTGCACTTCTTAGTTGGTCAAAATTAAATAGTAAGTTATTTTCAAGTTTAAAACCTGCTCAGTGTACCAGTCACTCAGCCACAGCAGCCGCCGAGCATGACCACGACGACCACGGAAGACCAGACTCCTCCTGGTATGTGTGGAATGTGTGGAATCCGAGTGTGCGATACTGTAAAATAAAAATACAAATCTATTCATGTGTATTTCAGGGAGTGTAAACCTAATATTGTCAGACGTTAACCCTGTGAGAGTCGCCCGCTGTGCTGCAGAGTCTGAGCATTCAAATAAAGGTCACAGTAAAGTGCTCGGGCTAAGTGCTCGTGGAGACTTACTGCATCCGGCCGCTGTCCTCGGGGGAAAGGTCTGACTGCAGAGGCCAGTTTGTTTTTACAATGTAAGCTCGGTGAATCTCTCATCTGAATCTGCCCCAAGAACACATCCACTCACACAATAACAGTAGATTCAGGTACATGGGCCAGCTGGATCCTACAAAAGTACTATAAGCCTGTTGTAATAAGAGCGGGCTGTGCTGGGGGAGGCCTGCAGCTCAGAGCCAAAAACAAGACGCACTTCTAATAAGAGTTATGTTAGCTGCAGCCGCTAACCACTTCCTCATGTGGCCTGCTGAGAGGTCAAAGGTCACGCTGTTTCTTCAACGGCCTGAGCGCGAGACTGAGAGGTGGAGAGCGAAAAGAGCACTGATACTTCATAATCAGTGTTGGGGAGTAACAGATTACATGTACCAGCGTTATGTAATCAGAGTACAAATTATGAGTAACTGTATTCAGTTACAGTTACTGTTTCAGTGAGTGGTAATTGGATTACAGTTACTTTGTTAAAATAAATGGATTACACAGAGGTATTTTCCTGTTTTCATATTTTTGGCAAAACCAGGACTAAACCAGGACTAAACCAGGACTAAACTAGGATTAAAACCAGGATTAAAACCAGGATTAAAACCAGGACTAAACCAGGTCTAAAAAAAGGACTAAATCAGGACTAAACCAGGATTAAAACCAGGACTAAACCAGGTCTAAAAAAAGGACTAAATCAGGACTAAACCAGGACTAAACCAGGTCTAAACCAGGACTAAACCAGAACTAAACCAGGACTAAACCAGGTCTAAACCAGGACTAAACTAAACCAGGACTAAAAACCAGGTCTAAACCAGGAACTAAACCAGGACTAAACCAGGACTAAACCAGAACTAAACCAGGACTAAACCAGGTCTAAACCAGGACTAAACCAGGACTAAACCAGGTCTAAACCAGGACTAAACCAGGTCTAAACCAGGATTAAAACCAGGACTAAACCAGGTCTAAATAAAGGTCTAAACCAGGACTAAACCAGGACTAAATCAGGTCTAAAACCAGGACTAAACCAGGTCTAAACCAGGACTAAACCAGGTCTAAAACCAGGACTAAACCAGGTCTAACCAGGACTAAATCAGGTCTAAAACAAGGACTAAACCAGGTCTAAACCAGATATAAACCAGGACTAAACCAGGACTAAACCAGGTCTAAAACCAGAACTAAACCAGAACTAAACCAGGACTAAACCAGTTCTAAACCAGGTCTAAACCAGAACTAAACCAGGACTAAACCAGGACTAAACCAGGATTAAACCAGGTCTAAATCAGGAGTTAACAGGACTAAATCCTGCTGTGTGGACCGTGTCTCCTCCTCTTCTATGAATAATATTTTTAATTTGGTTCAGTAAAGTTTGGGCTTTTTATTTTCTTTTAGCAACAAAACTTCTTATGTGAAGATTTCCTCATCTTTGCTTCTCACAGCAAATCAAGTATTCAAATCCAAAGTATTCAGATTACGTTACTCACCTTAAATAATTTAATGGATTACGTTACAAACTACATTTTGGTGTATGTAATCTGTAATCTGTAGGGGAATACATTTTAAAGGAACCTTCCCAACACTGATAATAATAACATCACTCAAGTTAAAAACAGCAGACTGCACAACGTGAAAGAAAAAACCAAAGCAACATACAGTTTTCCCCAGAAACATTCTCATAGTTTAAATATATCTTTAAAAATAGCTGCAAATGTATGTAAAAGCTGTTGAATTATCCCTATGAACAGTAGGCAATGCTATAAAAACACAACATGCACAGTTTAGTAGTGAAAAAAGTGGATTGAGTGTGTAGTTCCACTTTCAGCTCCAGCTCCAAAAGCCTCTGAAACAATAGAGTTTGGCAAAAAAAAGCCTCATTTATTTGTGTGTTTGTGTCACATTTTAAAACTAACCAAAGATGGACAGTGTAAATAGAACCCGCTGAAAGACAGGCCTGTGCTCTGGTCCCTGCACTGAAAACGTGGGAGCGCACTGCCCTCTGCTGGATAAACCACAGTACTGCTCTAGCCACATCAACAGACCGGAGACTCTAGAGTAAAGTACCTCATGTTCGTCTGTGGAATCGTTTTGTTATATGGGCTGGGGGTTTGTAGTGTGGGACGGGGGTTTATGGGATTGCGGTCTTTTATAGAGAACTATTGAAATACGCTTAGACACTTCAGTCATGTTTTTGGGCACTGCCTGAGCTGGAAAATGCAGTAGATGGAGGTTATGTGACCTTTGAGACACCAGCCGCTGTCAGATCCCACAGACGAACAATGAATGCATTAGTGATCCACTTTGAGTATTTTTATTTTAAGATTATTATATTGCACTGCTCCATGAATCTCTTCTCTACAGTGGTCATAAATGTCATAAATATCTTTTACCTTACAAACCACAATCTATAAAAACTCCAAAAGCTTTTATGAATAATCAGTGTTGGGCAAACTCCTCTAAAACTGTAACACATCATGTATTATTAGTTACGGTGCAAAAATTGCAATATATTTATATCACAATATTACTGTCCCAAAAAAATAACTTGTTTTACACTACACAGCAAAAAGTGGAGTGTTAAAACAGAATCAACTTTAACATTTTCTCAGAGTTTATATGAGTCCAATCTGTTCTAGTGTTAATTTAACATTTTTGGAAACGTTAATTAAGTAACACTGGACCAAAGTTCCTGTTTAATCCCAAAGTCCAGAGTTATATTCATGTTTTGAGAGTAAACAGATCACACTTTGTAGAGTTATTCTGATTTAGCTGAACAACACGCACAGAGGCATTTTATTTTATTTTTACTTTATTTTAGTTAATTTAAGATTAAATTATGTACAAAACTGGTTCAAACTGGTCTTCTCTCACAAGAGGTTGAAGTGGTGAATGGGAGGAGCCAAATTAACACTAAGAGAAGTTGAATTAACCTCAACCACATCAACTCTGACAAATAACCCCAACTCGAACCCCCATTTAACTTTCAAATAGTTAAAATAACACTTTTGGTGTTAAAAACAACTCTGAAATATTTTACCCTAAAATTTTAACCCTCCAGTTTTTGCAGTGTACTTTACTTTTCTTGTGGACAAATTTGGTATTTCCCAATTTTCATTATTGTCAATTTACAGTATATTTATCTCTCTGACATCACAACAACGTTGCCACTGTATTTATAAATGTGTCCATATTTCTTTTGATCAAATCAATGTAGACTTCATATGAGCCAAAACCAACAAAACAAATATATATATAGTTTTTAACCTTTGCCCTCGTCTTGGACCCTAACCCACAGTTTGAGAGCCACTGTTGTGAACCGCCTGAGCTCAGTCACATTTGTAAGTTTATAGAGCCAATTACACTTACGTCAGTGCACATGATCACATTCACAGAACTGGAGTCACACAGCAGTTACTCCGAGCTTCACTTTATGAAGAATACCATGACATGAAGTGTGTGGATCGGGAGTTTGGATCAGAACCTCCTGGACTTGAGCTCTGTGTTGTTGGTTCTTCTCACCGCCGCTGGGTCAGGACTGGATGTGTGTGGTTTTCTGTGGGGATGAAAGAGGAGTCGTGGGGAGCACAGGTAGGACTGTGGTCTATAATCTGAGCAGCTCTCACAGTGGGACGACCTCGTGTGGAGGAGCTGAAACACGTGCGGACCTCGCCCACAGAACGCATGGTCCACTTGGAGAAGCCCTGTTCTGCCTCAGTGAAAAATGTGTGCGAACACCACAGAGCATAATAAAATAGCTTCTGTACTGAGAGTAATATATCGCTGATTTTCATTCTGTGTTACTTACAAATTAAATATATTACTATAATTCATTACT
>NW_026571140.1:1205306-1207806 GCF_026225935.1 Boleophthalmus pectinirostris | reverse complement strand
TGTTAGTATGTCGGCGCGGTCAGGACACACGAGCTGCAGTCGAAGGAAGCCAATGGGAAAACAGAGAGTCTGAAGGCCTCGCAGTGATCCCGTGTCAGCCATTTTGGGTCAAACAGATTATGTGTGGTTTCTTGGGCTGCTCGTGGTCAGAAAGAGTCTTCAATCAAACAGAACCGCTGGATTCACTCAACATGTTGGCCTAATATGAGGATAGGAGCTGTTACATCATGCTTCAGACTTAACAGAGTGGAGGGGAATTCAGGCACAAGTCCACAAAGTCAGTGAGGATAAAGTCTCGGTTTTATCTGGGGAGGTTGATAGAGGTTTCCACAATTTGATTTAAAGGAGATATATTGAGCAAAACAGGCTTTTTAAAGCTTTTAACTCACTCAAAGTTGAACAGTGATTTGTGTATATTTGAGTAATCTTTATTCTCCTGTATTCAAGACGACATTGTTACGATCTACCCACAACGATACACGCCCACTGTGACATGACTATAGACTGTATAAATGAATGGACATCGACTCTGACAAATGTTCTCTTCTCTCTCTGTAACTGCTGCAGTGAGATAGGGATGGGCATGATTAGTCGATTAATCGATAATTGATCATTAAGAATTTTGTCGATAACATTTCTAATCGACAAACTGAATGTAGGTTTCTGGGTGTAGATATGAAGTTGCATCTGACACAAACACTGGAGTTGCGCCTCAGTCCCACGTTTGGGCTCTGGCTCTTTGGAGACACTGTAGCTCTCAGTGAGTGTGTTTACATGCACATTATTTTGTCATTGTGCATGTAAATGCTGTAGCCCGGTTACTACAACATAGAGCTGCACTAAACCTGCACATGTACGATCTTTGAAAACATCACGACACACACACAGAACAGACTCACCTTCAGCAGAACACCCCTCTGTCACAGAGAGAACACTCATATTCCACTGAGTCATGTCCTTTAGTCCGACAAAAGCTGAACCGCATCAGCGCACAAGAGCGTTTTTTTTCTTCGCTTAGTTTATGCAAATTAGCCATGTGGTTTTAAGTTTTGTTTCTACTTGCACAAAGCTGCATTAAACACATTCTGATGTCAAATGGGCTGATGTGTCTCTGGAGTGGTTTTGGTTTATATGTTGTAAAGTTTATTTATGCAGATTAGTGACAGTAATAATCATGATGATATGTTAATGATTCATCGAAAATCGATTGTTAATTCTCTTGACAATCAATTAATAAAATTTCATAAAATGCCCACCCCTACAGTGAGCCTCTTCATTTTGGTCTAAATGTTCGTATTAACCCCTCTACATGATCTTGATGTTTTTATTTCACTGTTTGTCTGTAAATCAGTTCTCACTCCTAATACAGAGTTTGCTCCAAATGCTCACACAGAACTGCTCCTGACCTTCATCTGACTGGAGCCGAATGCCATGGGTGATTAAATCTAAAAGAACTCTTTGGATCGAGTGTGACAATCTGCATGGATCTCCATTTATTCATGAGCATTCTGAATGAATTATTATGTGTTATGTTTGTTTTGATTCATGATTCTTCTCCACATGCTGTCCTGTCCTGTCCCAGTCTCCAGAGAGCAGCTCAGACGCCTGCACTCTGTGAGCTTCAGAGGAACATGGGGATTTTATACATGATAAATACAAACATAACACCAACTGTAAGGCAGAGCAGTGCGTCCAGAGAGCTGCTGCTCAGGTCCAGACGAGAATCTGGAAGTGCAGGCACATGCGTCCTGTGCTCAGGTCTCTGGCTCCTGTGGCTCAGACTTTAAAGCGGCTCTACTTGTGCTCAGGTCTCACTGTGGACGAGGACAAAAGTGCATCTCTGACATGTTAGAGCCATGAACCATCTGCACTCTGAGGAGCTCAGAGACTGGCCTTCTGCTGTAGTCCTGCTGCTTTAGTCCTAGTTTAGTCCTGCTGTAGTCCTGCTGCTTTAGTTCTAGTTTAGTCCTGTTGTAGTCCTGCTGCTTTAGTCCTAGTTTAGTCCTGCTGTAGTCCTGCTGCTTTAGTCCTAGTTTAGTCCTAGTTTAGTCCTGCTGCTTTAGTCCTAGTTTAGTCCTGCTGTAGTCCTGTTGCTTTAGTTCTAGTTTAGTCCTGCTGTAGTCCTGGTTCAGTCTTGGCGTCCTGTTATTGCTCAGTCAGGACTAAAGATCCAGGCTCAAAACGCTTGTTTAGCTGCATATGATCTGAATGTGTCTCTTAGTCTGTAAAGTACTTTGAAATACTTTGTGTATGTATTGTGGTACACACATACATTTGCCTTGCCTTCCTTGAATATTTTGCTTGGAAATAAATGAGCCGTACACTGGTGTTTCCCTGGAGGCGCATGGACCCAGAGAGGCAGTAATAACACAATAAGAGCACAAGGTCCCTGACAGCAGACAGGATATTAAAATGTGAGCACAGGCTCACAGGGGTCAGATGGAGATGAGGGCTATGCTGCTGTGGGAGACTGCAGAACCACAGAACGGATGAAGACACA
>NW_026571140.1:1187806-1200306 GCF_026225935.1 Boleophthalmus pectinirostris | reverse complement strand
TGTTTGTTTGTTTGTTTTTCTATGGTGGGGCTCTATTAAAATCTCAGGCAAGATTGAAGTTCCAAGTGCAGGTGGTTTATTGTGCCAGCATCCAAAGTGCAAAAAGATCCCCAGAACAGTGCAAAAATATTTACAGAGAGCAAAATTGTCCAAAAGTATTTACAACAAAGAAACTGGGTCGAGTTCAACATTAACTGTCCCCTTTAAGATCCTGGCACAGCACACCGACGTTACCTGCTCTGTAACCAGCAGCAGACTGATTGACAGGCAGAAACAGCTCCCCTTTAAACCACCTGACTCCTCCCACTGAGCAACAGATGAAAATCACTAAACAATTAGACAATTTCACAATAAACCTACCTTGTCTATGCCACATTGATCACACAGTAATAATGTACATTAAATGCTAAAAATAATAGCTGAATAACGTGTAGAAAATCATATTATATAATGTGCATCACATGATCAGCACCACGGCGCGAACAGCACCTATAGTCTTATATACTTTTACCTTATATACTTTTGTGGGAATTTTTGGGGGATTTGCAAAACTATATGTTTTTGGAAAGGTTATAATATATGGAGTCAGAAAATCAATGTTTGCATTTGCCCAAATGTCATTATGGCAGCCATATAGCCTGAGATATTCCAAAAAGAGGTTTTTGGCGGCTATTTTTTAAAAATCCAATATGGCCGCCATAATGACATCTGGGCAAATGCAAACATTGATTTTCTGACTCCATATATTATAACCTTTCCAAAAATATATAGTTTAGCAAATTCCCCCAAAATTCCCACTAAGGTTAAAAAATGAGAATAAGGAACTGGACTACTATTTTAACCAACAGGAGATAGAGGCTCGGTTTGGCAGAGGCGCCGCGTCAGAGGAGAGAGAGAGACGCGTCACTGGACAGGTGGGAGCTGGACTGTATGAAACAAAGTACTTTATCACGCTCAAGTGTGCACCCTTGGCGAATTAGTAACAGAGGAAAGAGGAAAAGGCGTTAATAGTGAATACGGCACGGATGAATGAAACAGCAGGAAACAGGGAGTGAACTCGTGTGCGGGATGAATCAGCCTGTGTGTGCACGGGCACGTCACTGCAGGCTGCGGTTATGTGTAGGGGGAAAACGCCACCTAAAATCATAGATGGACTGGCTCCGTCACATTATCCCATTGGATAAGCACCACCCTTTTACAGGGTACAGTCCACAGCATCAGGAGTAGACACACAAGGCACCAGAGTGGAGGTCAGGGGATCGAGACAGGAAAGACAAGACAAAAAGGACAAAACAAGACAAACAGACATCCATCTCTAGCACCTCTGTGCAGTGAGGGAGCACAGAAACTCAAACCAACCCCACTTTAACTTAGCCTTGTCATGGTCCCACCTTGAATGCAGAGCACTGATACATGGTTTGGGCCTTGATGGACACAGAGTGAGAGCCTTCATGTTGGGCCCCGGCACACCCAGCACCAAATAAACACAACACAAAACCACTAATACATGACTGCACTGTTACTGACGTCATTTGTCAAATAAATGAGTATCTGGGAGCAAAGAGAACGAGGGAACAACATGGAGACAATAAGGAATTGAGTGAGGTCAGACGGGAAGGGGTGAAGAGGTTGTTGTCTCTGCACCACTTGATCAGAAGGTCGACCTCTTTCCTGTAGTGAGTCTCGTTGCTCTTGGTGATGAGGTCCACCAGAGTTGTGTCATCTGCAAACTTCACGAGGTGGTTGGTGCTGCAGGTTGTTGCACATGTTGTCATGTGTCAGCAAGGTGAAAAATATATCACAGATTAAGAAAATTAAATTGCAGAAAGAAGTATGTCCAGTGTTGGGAAGGATACTTTTAAAATGTATTCCCCTACAAATTACAGATTACATACCTCAAAAGTTTATAAAGTAATCCATTAAATTAAAGTGAGTAAAGTAATCTGAATACTTTGAATTATTTGATATTGTCATGTTTTTTAAAACTACATGAATGTAGCAAACACATCCTGAAAATTCTTGTTTGTTCTCGTCAAATTGTCTGTTGAGCCCAAGTCTCCATGAACAGACTGTTGTTTACTGTAGAGAAACAAAGACTAGAATCTTAACATATAATGTTTTGTTTTATCTGCTAAAAGAAAATTAAAAGCCCACACTTTCCTTAACCAGATTAAAAATAGTATTGATAGAGAATTTTTTTCTCTATAAGATCACCTTAAATTATGTCCAACCTACTGTTAGTGTCATACTGTTTAATCCTGGTTCAGCCCTGGTTTAATCCTGGTTTAGTCCTGGTTTAGTCCTGGTTTAGTCCTGGTTTAGTCCTGGTTTAGTCCTGGTTTAGTCCTGGTTTAGTTCTGGTTTAATCCTGGTTTAGCCCAAAATGTGAAAACAGGAAAATACCTCTGTGTAATCCATTTATTTCAACAAAGTAACTGTAATCCAATTACCACTCACTGAAACAGTAACTGTAACTGAATACAGTTACTCATAATTTGTACATGTAATCTGTTACTCCCCAACATTGAGAAGGTCACAGTGGGTGTGTCCCGATGGCGATGAAAACGTGGGTTGATCTGCAAAATGGCGTCTTGAAAATAAACATTTAAAGACTGCTCAAACACTAAACATGAATCACTCCAAATACTTCAGGTGAGTAAATACAGAGGGGAAACTACTCCAACAGAATCTGAGGAGTTGATTTAGCAGAATAACTCACCAGAGACCGCACTATTACCTTTATTATTTCTGCAGATCTGTCCAGAACATGAGGTCTTCTGATGCCTGCTGTGTGGAGAGGGGATGTGGTGAGGGGGAGGGGGACTAACAGCACCCATGGGCCCAGTTCCCTCACCTCTGAGCCCCCATGTCAGGCCGGGCCCCTCACCCCTGGGCCCCTACTGCAGCTCTGGGACTGATCAGCCGCTGAGGCCACATGAAAGACACACATCAGTCAGACTGTGGAGAACAGCTTATCCAAGAGCCACAGCAGGAAAGACCAAATCAATCTGAGAAGAGAGAGACAGAGGAGGGTGGGCAGGGAAGCAGGAGGGAGGATGGGGGGTGGGAAGGCAGAGTGAAAGTATTATTAGGCTGAGTAATCTAAAGCTCCAAACATTCTGGTCCACCCTGTGATGTCATGAAGGGATAGCTTAAAATTACATTTAACTTTTACATTTAGTTCAGTAGAGATCAGCAGTTCCAGGGCTGAAATTCAAATGACTGTACTGAAGAGGGTGTATGGAGTTTAAAAACACAGTGGAGCACTTCCTGTATTATCACATGAAGTGTTTTATACCCAGTGTTGGGAAGGTGACTTTTAAAATGTATTCCCCTCCAGATTACAGATTACATACCCCAAAATGTAGTTTGTAACAGAATCCATTAAGTTACTTAAAGTGAGTAACGTAATCTGAATACTTTGGATTACTTGATTTGCTGTAGAGAAACAAAGACTAGGAACTCTTCACATCAATGTTTTGTCTGCTAAAAGAAAATGAAAAGGCCGAGTCTTTACTTAATCATATTAAAAAATATTATTGATAGAAGACGAGGAAACACGTCCACACAGAATGGTACTGTTACATCCTGCTTTAGTCCTGGTTTAGTCCTGGTTTAGTCCTGCTTTAGTCCTGCTTTAGACCTGGTTTTAGACCTGGTTTTAGACCTGGTTTAGTCCTGGTTTAGTCCTGCTTTAGTCCTGCTTTAGACCTGGTTTTAGACCTGGTTTTAGACCTGGTTTAGTCCTGCTAAATTCTGTTTTAGACCTGGTTTAGACCTGGTTTAGACATGGTTTTAGACCTGGTTTAGTCCTGGTTTAGTCCTGGTTTAGACCTGGTTTTAGACCTGGTTTAGACCTGGTTTTAGACCTGGTTTTAGACCTGGTTTAGTCCTGCTATAGTCCTGGTTTAGATCTGGTTTTAGACCTGGTTTTAGACCTGGTTTAGTCCTGCTATAGTCCTGGTTTAGATCTGGTTTTAGACCTGGTTTAGTCCTGGTTTATTCCTGATTTAGTCCTACTTTAGACCTGGTTTTAGACCTGGTTTAGTCCTGCTATAGTCCTGGTTTAGACCTGGTTTTAGACCTGGTTTTAGACCTGGTTTAGACCTGGTTTATATCTGGTTTAGACCTACTTTAGACCTGGTTTAGACCTGGTTTTAGACCTGGTTTAGTCCTGCTTTAGTCCTGCTTTAGTCCTGCTATAGACCTGGTTTAGACCTGGTTTTAGACCTGGTTTAGATCTGGTTTAGTGTCTGACAATGAGTGGAATTACTGAGAAAAAAAAAAAGAAAGAAGGGATATAGCCCCAAATGTGAAAACAGGAAAATACCGCCGTGTAATCCATTTATTTCAACAAAGTAACTGTAATCCAATTACCACTCATTGAAACGGTAACTGTAACTGAATAGTTACTCATAATTTGTACTCTGATTACATAACTCCTGTACATGTAATCTGTTACTCCCCAACACTGTTTATTCCTGAGAGAAGAACTAAATACGCCTAAATGTGCAGGTTTGTGTGTTAAATATGAAACACAAGTCTAGATCTGTTTTTGACATTATACATTTTACAACATTATAACAGAGAGCAAACATAGTGTAATATGGGCCTTTTAGACAACAGATTTGGCAGCTCAGTATTATTATTTCACACATTTCTGGGTGACTAGTGTGGACACCGAGCGTTGGTCATTTGTATTATATCCATAAATTTCAAAATGAGAAAATAGCTCAGGTCTGGTCTGCTTGGAGCTAAAGCAGGAGCAGATGTTCAGAGGAGCAGGCACAGCTCAGCAGGAGCCAGAGGAACCAGGAGGAACCAGGAGTCAGGAGAGTTATGGAGGATCTGCTCCATTAAATGAAAACCACACTCCTCAATCATGTAAGGAGCACACAGAACATTGATCTCACAGAGTCAAACAAGTCACAGCATGGAGAACATGTAAAAGGTCTCCAACTCCTCACAAGGTTTAGTCATTTGTTTTTCCAACATGTAAAAAAACTCATCTATGAGGCCCCTGGTGGTGCAGGGCCCGTTGTGGTTGCATGTTGGAAGTTCAGTTCTACTATCTGGGGGAGAGATCGTGTTTTGAGTATCGGGCCTTTGGTTGTCAGGGTTGAGTTTAGACAACACTACAACAAAGTCCAATTTATCTAACAAAAAGCATGAAAGTTCATGCCTCAGAATAAATATGACAAAAAAAAAAAAAAAAAAAACTAACCAAAGAGGCTCTTGTAAAATATTGTTTATGAGAAAGGAAAGTGTAGCCATTGGAACTACATCAGGAAACCCAGAACATATACAGTTGAAAAGGGACTGGTAGGCCCAATGTATTTCTTTTCTTCTAATATTTATATTTATAGAGGAAATACAATTTTAGTTCACAAAAATATTCAATTTAAAGTTCAGACCAAGGAGGTTGTTTTGTTTTAATACATGGTTCATTATATAAAGAAGCTCTGACCATCTTGAATGTTTATGCCGCTCCAAAACTGACTATACTAAAACTATATATATATATATATATATATATATATATATATATATATATATATATATATATATATATATATATATATATATATATATATATATCACTGATTGTGGAATATGGATCTCTTAACACACTTATCGGTGGTGACTGGAATTGCTTTTTAGATGGTAAACTACTACTACTACTACTACTATCACTACTACTACTACTTCAAGCAGAGTATGAACACAAACAAAATGGTAAGGAAGTAAACTGGGCCAAAAAATTAAGAACAAGAACAGCCCTGAACATTTTAATGACTCAAAATGTGAAGAAAAAAAAAATAACAAAAACATAAAGTGTATGAGCAGGCAAGTACCTCTCTAATGTGAATAACAAAGTGTTGAACCACGATTACCCAAATTAAGAATAAAAATAAGATTTGTCATACAAATATGGAAATCACAAAAGTATTTATTGATTATCACTCTCTCTTGTAATTCAGCTGAAGTCATAAAAAATTAAGAATTTATTTATTTTATTATTTTTTTCAACAATTAAACTTGCCTAAAATTTCACATGCAGACCAACCAAGCTGTGAAAAAGACTTAAAGAACTTAACTTGTGAGGAAGTGCAGAGGGAGATTAGTACTTTTCCATCAGTGAAGGCATGTGGCCCAGATGGTGCATCATCTGAAATTTCACTAGTAGGACCACACCAACAACGACATAGTGCGAAGAAGTTTATTGATAATGTACGAAGCGAGGCAGAGATGGCTGGGTTGAGACTCTGGGTGGGGCCTCTGTCTCAATCTTCAATTGGCCCAGCCGGAACGGGACCCCCCTGTAGGGGTCTTATGACTGAAAGACAAAATAGGGGCTGGGAGGGTGGGGTCGAGTTCACCGAGATGAACTGGGATGATGGGAAAGGTTGCTACATATAGGCTTCTGGGAAATGAGAGGCATGGTCGAGGTGAGTTGTGGTTCGCTGGTGAGAGGAGAAGGCGGCTGAGGCGTGGTCCTGCTCCTGAATCTCACTTAATCATATGCATATGCATATGATGCATTTAGCATTTATAAAACTAGATATTCTCGTACCTTTACTAACCAAAGGTATCTTCATACCTTCACTATTAAAAAACTTCCTCCTTCCCTGCAACAAATGACCATAAAAGTTATCCTAAAAGAGAAAAAGACCAAAATGACCCAGCCTCATATACACCCATCAGTATTCAATATATCTATCCATCCATTTCCTTCCACTTATCTGGAGCAGGGTTGTAGCAGTCTAAGCAGGGTATTCAAAATCTAGACTGCAAAATATTGGCTAAACTGCTTGCAGCTAGAAATAATTATGTTGTTCCTGAAGTGATTAATAAACTAAAATACTTGATATATTGTATACTGTAGGATGCAGAAATCAGATGATCTAATGGTAACTGTGATGTAGGTTGACCATAAAGTGGTGTCTGTGTTTATGATATAAAGGTCGGGTTAAAAAGAAAAAGTAGGAACAAATTGGAGATCAGGATGTAATGTGACTGTGCTTGTGTTACTACTTTATGTACGCCACAATAAGGACGGCAAAATGGGGTCATTTTATTCATTCTTATTTAAAAATATAAATTTTTCCACAGTATTTGGACTAGGAAGGTTTCTTTTTTTTTTTCTCCTGCTTTAAAAATAAAAACTTTCACAGTGCACAGATGAAGCAGGCTTGCAGAGAAAAGCCACTTACTGGCTCCATCGCAAAAAAAAAAAAAAAAAAAAGAATCTCAAATAGAATGTACCACACTCGCAATAACCCAAAACCACAAAATGTTTTGGGGGAATCCATTGCGTGTCACTGGCCCTTCTGTTTCGAATACACACATCAAGAATCTCAGACTTCCGGTCATTGTGCAATTCACACTGGGAAGGGTTTTCTGAAAAAGTGAACATCAAACCTCCATGTTTGTTTTCCCAGTGGGATGTGTCTATTGACAAAGTCAATCTTTTCAAGTCTTTTGAACCATATCACTTTTGTTTCTGGTTCTGATATTGTCATATTTTAATTTTGGGATTCAGACATTGTTAACTGTGTGTTTGTTGGATCCTAACAGTGGAAAACGACTCGAGAAATGAGTTTGCGAACTCCATAAATGCAAAAATGAATCAGATGTGTGTGACTCAAACCTCTGTTCAAACTGTTTCTCTTCCAAACGGAATTGTAAAATAGTGAAAGGTGAAAGCAATGGGTAGTATTGATCCACGGGAAAGACGAAAAAGGTCATCTTTGACTGCCTAAATCATCCCGAGTTTGCAGCGAACATTTTGTATGTGGAGCGACATCAAAGCAGGATCCCGTTTGTTAAGTGAGAGGTGCAGAAGACAAACAGACTGAGCTGCACTTTCTTGTTCTTGTGGTTTTACAGCAACATCACGTCTTGGTCTCTTTGCAGTGGAAGGTGTTTCTTGGTGAACAGCTGGTGCCTTTCGCTTTGGCGATGACTTTTTAAATTCGTAACCAAGGCTGAGTGAGGGATTGGGATTTTGCTTTGATGTCGCTCCACATACAAAATGTTCGCTGCAAACTCGGGATGATTTAGGCAGTCAAAGATTACCTTTTTCGTTCTTCCTGTGGATCAATCCTGCCCATCACCTTCGCCTTTCACTATTTTTCAATTCCAATGGGAAGAGAAACACACATCTGATTCCCTTTTGCATTTATGGAGTTCGCAAACAAATTTCTCGAGCCTTTTTCCGCTGTTAGGATCCAACAACCACATAATTAACGACGTCCGAATCTCAAAGCTAAAATATGACAATATCAGAACCAGAAACAAAAGTGATATGGTTCAAAAGACTTGAAAAGATTGACTTTGTCAATAGACACATCCCACTGGGAAAACAAACATGGAGGTTTGATGCTCACTTTTCTGGAAAATCCTTCCCAGTATGAATTGCGCAATGACCAGAAGTCCGAGATTCTTGATGCGTGTATCGCGCCAAATCCGCGAACCACTTCCTGAAGCAATCACGTGGTACAGCCGGGCAGCGAGGCTTCAGACGTCATCATTTTTGGCTCCTCCCCCAAATGAAGAGCGCCTTGATATGTGCTTCATGGAAACACTCATTATTTACTTGACACAGGCTTCGAAGCCTCGACACATCTCGTAACATCACTAGTCATATGTGCAAATATGTTCAAAGTGCTGTGTGAGATCAAAGTGCAAAGTGATTTTAAAGTGTCCTAGTGAAGGATGAAGGTGCTTCGTGTAGTCATGAGTAACAAACCACCAGCCTGTTTGTTTACAGTGACCCTAGATGATGAAAAGACCACATCGAATGGACCTACATGATTCACACTCCTGTCTTTTGGAGATGTTTTTATTGAGTGGGTGAAACTCTTGTCCTCCACACCAAAAGCCTCAGTTTGTTTTCATGGAGTGACATCATCTCCATTTCTAATAAGTAAAAGCAGCAAACAAGTCCCTTGTCACCTCTACTTCTTGTTTTAGCCATGGAACCTTCAGCTGAAATGATAAAGGAGATCCCCGCTCATTAAAGGAATCCAAAGTAAAGTTAGAACACATAAGATTTCACTTTACACGGATGATGCCCTTTTTAAAAAAAAAAAGATCCCATATGCTCCGTCCCCCACTAATCACAAAAATTTTGAGAATTATCAGATTTTAAGGTTAATTATGAGAAATCTAGAGACGAGTTTCATTGTTGACAAAAG
The DNA here is from genome assembly GCF_026225935.1 of Boleophthalmus pectinirostris. Classification (NCBI taxonomy): domain Eukaryota; kingdom Metazoa; phylum Chordata; class Actinopteri; order Gobiiformes; family Gobiidae; genus Boleophthalmus; species Boleophthalmus pectinirostris. The sequence continues at coordinate 1,191,106 of NW_026571140.1, read as the reverse complement.
CGCGCGTTGCATGCTGGGAATTATTTTGGTCGGCGGCAATAAACACTAATTCAACATGGCGGACGGAGCGAGAAAGCACGTAAAGGGTATTGATCCCGGTAATTTATCCACTCTAACGGCAGAGGACCCAAGACCATTTGACCAGAAATTGGTCATAAGCATCGACGGAGCCAAATCACCCTTTTCAACCCCGACAGAGCCTGGACCAAACCAAATTTCTGGTCAGAATCGCCAACTACCTGGACAAATATTCACTTTGGTGATATCCACAATGACTTGGTGGAAACTCCTGGGTCATTCACAGCAGGAAAGATGAAAACCTCCAAGAGTCTCGATGTGTTGTTGAACTTGTTGGAGTCCACGGTTTGTTAGGATCTTCTACGTTTGCTCTGTGGATGTTTGAAAGCCATTTAATTCACCATTAGCGGTTCTTTTCACTCAGAATACGAAAAAGACATTTTCCTTCTTCCGTGCATAATGCAGCAGGAATTTACCATTATCGGGGATAAATACGCGAGGTTATGCACTGTGTTTGACCGCTATCCTGTTTCTTGCTTCCTACCAAAATATTTCCCACCATGCAACACGGGCTTTTAATAACAATGACGTCAGCTGAAACTCGCCTATAGCTTTGCCAATGGGACATTTTAATTATTCTGAATTTATGAAGAATATATCCCCTTTAAATTATCGACTGAAGGATTTAAATATCCTGGTTTTCATGTCTTTCCCAAAATTAGTGATTTGGTGGAAGAAAATTTTAATTATACAATGAACAAAATCAAGAAGAACTTACCAAGATCGACCCCATTACCAACATGACTGGAAGAGTTATTGTTATTAAAATGAATATTTTGCCAAGGTTCTTACATCCAATGCAGTTGCAACTTCATGTTCTCATGTTCCAGATAGATTTTTTCAAGTCAATCCACCAGAAAAGTTGCAGCTACCAGTGGACCATGGAGGCTTAGCATTATCCTGGGCCATGCAAATTAAATCCATTTTAGAATGGGTTAGAAATGACAGCAGCTCTACCGAGGCTTTGGGAGATTCAGCACTTCAGCCTTTCCATTTATGAATAAAACATCCTCAGTAAAAGGGCTAAATGATAATGTCATTGTTAAAACTACTATTAAAACGTGGCAAAAGTGCACAGACACTTTGGATCAGTGGAACAATATTCGTCCTTTGCTCCTGTTTATGATAATCCTGATTTTCCAGTATCATGTATAGATGCAGCAGAGATCTCATCTTAGGAGGAAATCTAAAATCTTTCTCCCAATATAATCTACATTGATAATAATAATAATATACTTGAATATAATCTTCGTCAGACACACTTTTATTATTATTTGATTAGAAGTTATACAACTTGAAACTACTTTAATTAAGGCAGCTCAAATAAAAAATAAATGTTTTGGATATTTGTATAAACAAATGTTTGTCAAACTCGTGTTAATAAAGATGGGTTGGGTTTGGGACTCATCTAGATGAAATAAAATAGAAACAAGTTTTATTAAATGTTAAGAAAATCACAAGTTCTAACAGATTCTATGGAATTCAGTACGAGATAATCCACACACTTCACTTGACACCAGCTATTCACATTTTAATCCAACTCTATTCTCTGTCAAAAATGTAAAACCTGTTTAGGGACAAACAATCACTTACGTTTCTGTCCACATTTGACTATTTGCAGCTTGTCTCACTGTTTTACAAATGTGGCTGGGCAAAGAGTCTCCTGATCTTCATGTGGTGAGACAAAATCATGTCCTTCATGCCCTAGAGAGACTTTTACAGTGTGTGTCCTGAAAACATCTGTAGGGTCCTTTGTGAAAAACTGGACACCACTCGCTTCTCCTTTTGAAAACAAAGGCAGTAAAATCATCTGTATTGGATCTTTCTGTTGAAGATTGGACAGGATTCATGAAATTACCACAATAATGAACTGAATGGATTTGTGACAAAGTGGATCTTTGTTCCATTTAACACTGGGGGAGGTACTTTCTGCTGGGGCTATAAAAGAAAGCAGGAGTTGTCACTTAGGGACAGACTTCTGTGCAGACGGGTCATGTTGATGTTGTGTTGATTTATTTAGAATTATTTATTTTCTGTTTATTTATTTGAACAGTTTATTTGTACTTAATTTTATGATACACTGGAAGTCTGTTTTAAAATGACTTTTTTTCTGGTCAAAGAACTTTTTTGTTGAAGTTTACCTCCTACTTCAATCACGTCGGCACAACTTCCTCACAGGATCAATAAACTGTGATGTGTAGTATAATAATACTATTCAATAATGAACTACATGGACTCTGCAGAAAATATCACAGTAGAAAACTCTGACATATATAAACTCATGTGGTCAGTGGACAAACTCAGTGGTCTCCTGGAGTCTTGTGCTGGTTCGGGTGTGGACGGGGATGATTCTGAGGTCCTTTGGCTGTGGATGGTTCTATCTGTGTAATTATTCTACAGCATTGATGAACATTGGGATGGGTGCACATTTTTGATGCAGGTTTTGGTATCGATGGTCACTTGGGTATCAGTTTACCGACAGCTCTACAGATGTCCAATATATGCACACAGACACGTGTGTCAGTCTGTACTCATTTGTTTATATTTGTGGCAGTGTTTGTGTTGTTAATTTTGTGTTGTCTGATTGTTTTAAAATTATTATTATTATTATTATTATTATTATTATTATTATTATTATTATTATTATTATTATTATTATTATTATTATTATTATTATCTGTCTTGTATTTGTCACTATATGGTGTTTTAAAATTTCACAAAATGAATAATAAGACCCAGTGATTCAAAGATCTCGTATAAATGTGGCCTTAGGCTGATGCCCACAGACACAGTAAAGGGACAATGGAACGTTCAAATAAAATGTGCAGTTCCCCTGGATCACCACAAGGGTGCAGGCTCTCTCATTTGCTGTTTTCTATACTGTCATATGAACACTTTTAAAGATAGTTTTATTTTATTGAATATGCTGATGACACTGTGATGGTGAACCTTCTTCAGGGCAGTTTGTCCAGTGATGTGAAGAGTCCAGCCTGAAGCTCCATACATCAAAAACCAAAGACATGGACACACCAGAAGCACGTCGTCCTGCAGTGTGGAGCTGGTGCAAAGCTGCAAAGATCTGAGCACTGCGACTGACAGCTCACTCAGCTTTGAAGAAAACACTGAAGCTGTGTGCCAAAAAGGGCACAACTTCTTTTCAGTGTTCAGAAGTGATCTCATTTTAACAAAGACTCCACAATGCTCACACGCTGATATAGATGT
>NW_026571140.1:1117806-1182806 GCF_026225935.1 Boleophthalmus pectinirostris | reverse complement strand
CAGCAGGGCAGCCTGGACGTCTTCATCCATGTGACCCTGGAAGACAAACGGGGTGGGGACATTTAGATGTGAAAAATGATACATCTGTTTAATGAGAAAATATGATTAAAAAATAATTCCCCGTTCCCTGTGCAGTGTCATATCTTACCTGTGCAGCGCTGAGCAGGTGAGTGCGGTAAATGGAGACCACCTCTCTGTGCTGCCTCTCAGCATCCTGACGGAGCAAAGACACACGTGTTATGATCAGAGTATCAGAGCCCGTCTGCTAACAGCTAACAGCTCACAGCTTACAGGTAACAGAGTGGGGTACTTACAGCCAGCTGCTGCTGGAGGCTCTTGACTTGGGCCTGCAGTGAGTCTGTGTGCCTCTTGGGGGCGCTGCTGGTGTAGGCCAGCTGAGACAGGCCGTTCAGAGCCTGCTTCAAACGTTCCACGTCTGTCAGCAGCTCTGTGATCTGAAACACACAATAATCAAAGAATTACAACAACAAAACTGAGGTGGCAACAACTTCAACTCAGACACACAGGTGCCACCTGCACCTGCAGACACTGGACCCACCAGGAGACCAGACCCTTTTAAATGCACTGCTGAACACTACAGTAGGATTAATGTAGCAGCCACACCAGAGTATCAGCCCTGGTAAAACCTTCCCCAGCACCTTCATTGATCCTTATTCTTCTTAGAGAGTACATCTAGTCTATGCAGGTGGCATTTTTATGACCCTACTGCAGCTGGTGTGGTCTTTGAGTTGGTTCAGGTTTGGTGTACTGTAGCATTTGACAACAAAGGAATAAATGGAGTGTAACAGAGTAAAATGGCATTACAGTAGATATATTTCAATGATCACCACGTACTTTCTTGTCCTTGGCCTCGGTCTGCTGGGCCGAGGCCTGGATGCTCCTCTGCAGTTCCTGAATGGTGCTGAGGGACTGGTCGTACCTCTCCTTCAGCTCTCCCACCTCCTTCTCCACAGTGCGGCTCTTCTCCTGCAGAGCGTTGGTCTCGGCTCGGGCCTTCCTCTCCTGCTCTGAGGCCAGAGCGGCGTCCTCCCTGGCGTCCTGCACCTCCTCTGCCAGAAGCAGCAGTTTCTCACGCAGCCCGCTCACCTCCCCGCCGAGTTGCTGCCTGTCCTTTTCCAGCTGGGTCAGATCTTCGTGCTTGTGCCTCAGCTCCTCCAGGGCTTGCGTGGCCTGCAGGAGCTCAGACTGGAGTGTGGCTACGTCCTCTGCTCTCTGGGCATTGTTCTCCTCCTCCTCCTTCAGTGCTACCTTGAGTTTTTCTACCTGTTCCTCCAGACTCTCCTTGGTTCTTGCATACTGCTGATTCTCCTCTTTCCTCTCCTGAAGGTCTTTCTGAAGGACACTCATCTTCTGAGCTTCGTCTTGCTGGGCGGCTCTGGCCTTCTTGCAGTCCGCCTGAGCTTGCTGTACCTCTTGGTTAAGTGCTTTGAGTTCTCCATCGTAGTTAGCGATGCGGGTTAGCTCTGATCTCAAGCGCTCCTGTAGACTCTGGACCTGCGAGGCGTAGTCTGCGTTCTCCTTCTGTAGCTCTGCGTTCTGACGTTCCACCTCCTCACGCTGCTTCTCCAAGTCATGAACTTTGCCAGTTAGTTCTTCAAATTTACATCTGTACTCCTTCTCCAGCTCCTTCTTCCTTTCAACCAAAGCCAAGTCTAGTCTGTGGTTGACCTCTTCGAATTGAACCTTCAGCTGCTCCTTCTCATGTTCAGAGCTTTCCCTAATTATCTTCTCTTGGTTATATTTCTCCTCCATTTTGCTCAATTTCTCAGTGAGCTCTTGCAGTTGCTTCTCATAGGCCTTCTCCTTCTCTTCTATGACAGTTCTTGGGATAAACTTCACCTGGATCGCCTCTTGAATGGTATCCAGCTCTTGCTTCTGAGCTTGGAGTTCCTGTGTCAGCCTGGTGGTCTCATCTTGAGCCACAGCGTACATCTCGGCAGCCTTGTTCGCCCGGTTCTCTGCCTCCACTGCTGCTGCCTTCAGCTGATCAGTGACCGCGTGGTGCTCCATCACGCTAACGTAGTCCTTCTGCATCTCCAACCGAACCTTCTCCAACTCACCTTTCAACTTGTCATTTCCATCTATCACGTTCTGTAGTTCTTCACCACGTTCTTTCTTCCTTGACTCCAGCTGAGATACTTGAGACCTCAGATCTTCTATGGTGGCCATCAGCTCTTTCTCGATCTGCTCCAATTGCTGCCTGGGCACGTACTCTCCGTCCATGGTTTTCTTCAGCTCCTGGCTCTGTGTGGTTAGCTGGACACACTCTATATCTCTCTCCTCAAATCTTCTCTCCATCTTCTCCAGTTGTTTGACCAGATCTGTGTTCAGTGCTTTCAGCTGATCTATCTCGCTCGTCTGCTGGTCCCTGGTGCTCTGGAGGTGGTGGAGCTTGTCTTCCAGGGTAGATCTGTCTGACTGTAGCTTCTCGACCTGAGCCTCAGCTTTGCCGTAGCGCTCACTGGCCTCCACCAGTTTGTCCTCCAGGTCCTCCAGGGCTTGGACCATGTTGTGCCTGGCCTCCTCGTGAAGCTGGACGGGGATGAAGTCTGTCTCCATCTGACTATTGAGCTTCTCCAGCTGTTCTCTCAGAAGGTCTCGCTCCTCCTCACTCTCCTCCACCTGAAGAAAACAAGGCAGGTGTGAAATCAGGACAAAGGTCAGGACAAATGGAATAAAACTGTTGGTACATGAATGACTGAGTACAGTGAACTTCTACAATGTATTTTAATTTTATAGCAAAAAATTAAAAATAGAAATTGGAGATTCGGGTTTAATTCCCAGGTGGTCAGATCTCTTCTGTGTAGAGTTTGGTCTGGTTTCCCCCCTTCAACCCAAAACATACTTTCTAAAGCGAAGTCACTGGACTTATAAGCTGTTTTACACCAATATTGTGATTTAAAATGTCCAAATTATAACATAATGATCCACCTAAAGTCATAGATTTGACACAAGCACAATATGTCTTCTTTAAAGCTCTTACCACTCGTCCTGGAATGAGATCAATTTCGGTACAAGTACTCACAGAAGTACTTCCAAAAACCCGGTTTGTTTTGTTGCACTGTTGTCCAGCTCAGGTACAAGTTCACAAATCCTCTTCTCTTCCAGACAACAGTAAAAGTCAGACAGAAAATGCGACAAACTGGTGGGGAGGAGAAGGACATGGACTGACCCTGAACCAGATCACTGAGTCATGAGTTAGGCTCTGCACATGTGACGTGTGCAGACGTGTGGCTCTCAAGCTGCAATGGTCACACTTTATGATTACTGCATTATTTAAAGCCTTACTGAAGACATATTGTGTTTGTGTCTGCTATATAGATGAACAATAAACTATGACGCCTGTGGATCTTACGTTAACATTTGGACAAATTAACGCACAATATAGATCCAGAAAACTGTGGTGCCCAAACAAAGTGCTGCATGCTGTCAGCACCTCCTACGGGTAACTGCAGAGCACAATCGCAATTGTTTATTTTACTTTATTTTCATTTGTACCAAAATGACTACACAATACTGCCTACATGTATCAAGAAATTTTAAAAAGTGGTGAATAAAGGGCTTGATCAACAAAATGCCACCTTGAAATTAAGCAATTAAATAATCTTGCATAATAGGTTTGCTTTGTATGAAGTATGATTCATAATGAACAAATAGTACAAAAAGGTTTAGTTTAGTTATTAGTTGATTAAAGGGCAGCTGCTCCATTTTCTAATCTAAGGTATAATGTGGTTTTCTCATTAAAAACATCCCTGGAGTTCATTCACACATGTTTAACAAACAAACCCTGCATATTTAGGTTTTAGTCCTTCTCTAAAACTGAAAACACTTTGTTCCACCTTGTAATGTCAATGTGCTAAACCAAGAAGTGCTCTACTGTGTTTTTAAACTCCATACACCTTAATTAGAAAGGTGATAATTGACAATTTCAGATGACAATTTATACTGGTAGATGTTAGCTTGAAAACTACCACGTGATGACACTGCAAGGTGGAACTGGGCAATTTGAGGTTTGGAGATGTGTGAATGAAACATGTCCAGGTATATGTGAAGAATCCCTCAGTCGTCCAGGTAGAACCCATGGTGAGGAGAAAATTCAGTTTGTCGACTGGACAAAAGTTAGTTTGGTTGAAGACATTTCTCAGCTCATCCAAGCTGCTTCTTCAGTTCTGGTCAGACGCTGGTGGACACTTCCTTATATCTGCAGGGAGGAGCTAACTACACTGAAACTAACACACACTTGTTTACAGTTTCTGTTGGTTAGTTGGGCCTATTGACCTGTGCAGGGTGTGGGGTCTAATTAGCAGAACAATTCATGGCCATAATGGAGCTTCCACACCTCTGGACCTGACCTGACTACACCTGTTGTTCTCTTGTTTGTTTTGATTTAGGTTTGAGGATGGAGTTGTGAATAGGAGATAGATGGTGTCTGAGGCCTCCACTTCTGTTTAGAGAAGGATTCTCTTTCTTAACAATAATGTCTTCTTTCACTCCCCTCTCAAACTAATTCTTTTCTCTGGCTAAAATCTGTACCTCGCTGTCCTCAAATGATGTCCTCCAGCATTCTGACCAGAACTGAAGCAGCAGCTTGGATGAGCTGCGAAACATCTTCAACCAAACTAACTTCTGTCCAGTCGACAAACTGAACTTTCTCCTTGCCATCTCCCGGTATAGTCTTGAGGAGGTAACAACATTCTAACATGGCTTAAAGCTCACAAGAGTAAATTTGATGTAATATAGTCTTAATTTAAGCCACAGTAACATTTGCAATTTTGATGTTACTCCCTGGTCTTATATGATCATTTATTGCCCTCTTGTCAGCAGAAGAATAACCTCTTCACATACCTCCCTATACCAGACCAGTAGATGAACCCACCTCCAGGATGAGTGCCTGGCTCTTTGCGGTCACTTCCAGCAGTCTCTTCTTGAGCGAGGCGTTGTGCTCCTCTAGAGCAACCCTGATCTTCTGCTCCTCCTCCGAGCACGCCGACTGGGCCGAGGGGCTGTCTATCCTCCTGTGAAGGTCCGCCACCTCCTCCAGCACGCGATCGTAGTCCTCCCGGAGCTCCGCGATCTGCCTCTCCTTCTCGTCCACCGCGTTGGTCAGCAGGTTCTTCATGTTGTCGAACTTCTCGGCTGGGACGGTATTGCCCTGCTTGCTTCTGGCCTCCTCCAGTTGGTTTTCCATTTGGAGGAGCGTGTGTGCGAGCTCGTCTCTCTCTGCGCTCACCGCTCCCAGCTCGCGGCTCAGTCTCTCTGCCTCGGATGCTAGTTGGCTCTCACTGCTTTTGTACTCCTCCAGAGCCTTCTCGCTCTGCTTGAGGCGGTTGCGGACGCGCCCCACCTCTGCTGACGCGCCCTCGTACTTGGTCTTGATGTCCTGGAGCTGTGCGCGGAGCTCTTCGTTAGCTTGTCCTCCTGGCAGGGATGAGACAGACAGAAATATTGTTTATCATGATAAAAACGGTAGACAATAATAATTTGTTAGCAGTTATTTCAAAGTACAAGACTTTTACTCATACTATTGAAAGGAACAACAATCAATGATTTTAAATTCAATAAACATGATCTATCTGTGTCCCAGGATATGAGCTAAACATGTTCAAATGAAATACAACTTTTACTGATAATAATGGTGGTTATAATTTGGTTTAAACCCTAAAATAACTTTCTCTGATCTGAATGGTCACTACCTAAACCCCAGCACATGCAGCCAATCATGTATCTTATCTCTTATTTTATTCTTTTTTTTTTTTTTTATCTACGAGTGCATGCTCCATACAGTATTTGTGACACAGAATGTTAGTATGTTCCCCTATGGCGTACCTCCAAGGTGCTCCTTCACTGCCACCACGTGAGCCTGCAGCTGCTTCACCTTACACTCCGACTCGAGCATGCGTTTCTGCACGTCTCCCAGGGCGTCCTCCAGCTCTTGGATCTGCTGGTCGGCCTGCTTCTGGACGCTGTCTCTGCTCTGCACCAGTTCTTGGCACTCTCTGGTTTTCCGAGAGAGCGGCCTGTAGCCTGGTTGTCTCCTCCTCTGCAGTCTGGTGTCTCCTCCTCACAGCCTCCAGCTCGCGCCGCAGGGCCTCCAGCTCAGACACGTCCCAGCCCAGAGATGCATGCCTCTCTGGGCCCCGAGACGACGAGCGGGACATGGACACTCTCTGAACCTGCAGCGGATGGGATATACTATGTTTGAAGATATCTAAAATTCACTTGAATTAAATACATTTCTTAGTTACTAGTCACAATATCAAGTTAGGGTTAAAATGCCCTTTACATTATCTCCATTACATGCATTCATTTAGTATTTTAGTGCCTGGTATCTCATTAAACATACTGGTATATATATTTGTACCTATTTGTCCATAAAGAAATGTGTACTTAAAGGTGCACTGTGTCGCCTTTTTGGTATACATGGAGATGTTATTGCTTTGTCTTTATTGCTTTTTCTTGCAAAAAAGAAGAAAAAATGGAATACATTGTATACATTTTCTCTGTGAGCAGGGGCATCCTGCAGCTCGCCTGCTCGTCAATCATACATACACATTTAAAAGTCCAGCACCAGGTTGAGCAAAATTGGCACCTCTTTACCCGGTAAAGCATTTTATTGTCCGATATTCATGAAGTGTGTATTTGCATGTTAGCTGTTATTAGCAAACCTTTGGTCTCAGTTGTGAAAAGCACAAAGCTCAGAAAGTATACGCACCTCATGCATCTGAGAATCCCAATGATTGTGGGGAATAATTAGGATGTTCAGAATGCATAAGTTAATTCAGGAATAACTTTGGACCACTGGAAATAGGTTGAACCAATTCTGCTTTTCACGTTTTTACGACAGTGAAAATCAGGTACATCGCCTTAAAGCCATACTGTGGAACATTCTAGCCAAAGTGGGATACCCTCCACACAGTGCAAAATCAATAAGGTGGTTAAAATCAAATCACACTGAAGCTCATTCTGAAAGAGTTTCATTCCTACATGTCTGACCTGCTCTATGTCCAGGCTCTGGGCTTGTTTCACCAGGCTCTCTTTCCCTGTGAAGAGTACACACACATTAGACATTAGAACCACCCCCTCAGAGCAGAGTGTGTGTGTGTGTGTGTGTGCATGTGTGTGTGTGTGTGTGTGAGCGCGCGCGCGTGTGTGTGTGTGTGTGTATGTGTGTGTGTATATGTGTGTGTGTGTATGTGTGTATGTGTGTATGTGTATGCGTATGTGTGTGTGTATGTGTGTATGTGTGTATGTGTATGTGTATGTGTATGTGTATGTGTGTGTGTGTGTATGTGTGTATGTGTATGTGTATGTGTATGTGTGTGTGTATGTGTATGTGTGTGTGTATGTGTGTGTGTGTGTGTATGTGTGTGTGTATATGTGTATGCGTATGTGTATGTGTGTGTGTATATGTGTGTGTGTGTGTGTATGTGTGTGTGTGGGTGTGTGTGTGTGTGTGGGTGTGTGTGTGTTGGTGTGTTGGTGTGTGCAAGCGTGTGTGTGTGCGTGTGCACGTGCATTCTGCTGCCTCTGCTCACCTTTGATGACAGACTGACCGGAGTAGTCCCCCTGTAACACACACACACACACACACACACAGGTCTGTCAGGCTCTTTATACTTTTGTATATCATGAAGGACTAAGACTGTTTCTCTGTGAAGACACCAGACCAGGAGAACCATACAACACATGACAACTGTGCACATGGTTTTCATCTTTTTCTAATTTGTTTGGCTTGAAGAGGTGGCAGCTGTGGTAAATAAGTATCATAGTTTTACAATTAAGACAACTTTTGGTTGCTAGGTAACAGTCATGGGGTTAGCTTCACACTGTGGAGTCTGCAGGAGTACACACTGTGTGTACCTTTAATGTCCTCAGAGGCAGGGTAAAACTATTCAAACCTGTTATCTTTGACACTGGGTATGCACAGGACTTAGATGAGGGCTGGGTCTCCTGTTCTCCCTCCCACCCCAGCATGCACAACACAGCGCCCCCCGCAGGCTTATCAGGGTTAAAATGTGCAGTGAGTGAGTGAAGCACAAGCACCTTCTTCTCCTGATGTCACCAGACTGACAGCTGACAATTCCAAAATGTAGCTGTTCCAAACTATTGTAACCAGGTGTCCGACTGTCCGTATAGTCTTTGTTGATCACAGATCTTCTGTTTGGCAGCAGTTCAATGTGCAGTAACTATTTGGCCGGGGTGCATGTACACAACGCGGCGAACATTGCAAGCTCTCTGATTGGGTTTCAGCTGTGTCAGGGAGCTCTCTGATTGGCTTTCAGCTGTGTCAGGGAGCTCTCTGATTGGCTTTCAGCTGTGTCAGGGAGCTCTCTGATTGGCTTTCAGCTGTGTCAGGGAGCTCTCTGATTGGCTTTCAGGTGCATTGGGGAGCTGTTTGAGATCTCGGCGTAGATCTGAAGCTGGACTATAAACCAACGTCAAGTGTGTAGACTGAGACTGAGGGAGAGCACAGTGGAAATAGGCACTGAGGAAGGGCATTTTCAGACTATTTTCTGAGCGGTGTGTGCACACAGGTGTGCATGGGGGGTCTATCATTCACCTTCCCAAGAAATCCTGCAAGCGCCTCTGGCTTCACACACATCATATTGACTGCTCATGTCCAACCAGGAAGCACAAGTAGAAATCTCACCAAACTAAAAACTATCTTAAATATATAACGTTGTTTAGTATGTTTTACTGATCTGACGAGTCTAACCTGTCATGTGCACTCACAAGCACTCACCATTGGGCTTTTGAGCTGTACTTTGACCGTCTCCAGCCCACGGGTGCCGTCCTCTTTGGACATTTTACTGGACTCCTTCAGGTCAGAATAGCACATGTGAGAGGGGGAAAGAAGCTATGGGCATTAAGCTAACAGGGGTGCCCTGCTATCTGTGATGTTGATACTTTTGGAGTTTTTGAGACTTACTGACCCCAAAACTGATCGACGAGAATTGATATTTTACTGTACACCACCATATATAGTTCTAGTGTAGTAAGGACAAAGGAGTAGTGTTTTTTGCTAATGTTTTTCCCCAGACTGATTCTGATTAAAACCACTTCACCCAGTACCAAATTTACCAAATTTACCCATGTATTTGAATAAATTGTACCCTCAGTACACATATATTGTTTAGCATATATATTGATTAGCATGCTAGTTCTATACATTTCATTGAGACTGGGCCCAAGGTTACTTGGTACCAAAAAAAGAGTCAAAAAGACTCACTGGCCTGATTGATTCCCATAGGCTGGAAAATTCTAGTTGGGATATGTGTTATGTGACATTAGGTTAACAAAGCAAATACACAAGGTATGAACAAAGGTCTGTACGTAAGAATCTAAAGCAGATTCAGAACAGAAGATCTAATGAACCTCACTGGACCAAATACAAAACAAACACTTGGACTTTTCAAAACCAGCAGTGCCAGAAGCATCAGACTGTATTTATGAAAAATGATCTCTGATGTATGATGTATATAACAAAACAAGAATTATGCATTCAAGAACTATTTTATACATTATTTGTAGCTATGTACTGAGTGTAGCAACACAGAGAACACTGTGACACTGGTGAGGTGTGGCTCTGATACTGACCTCCTTTAAACACTCATCCACCTTTTCCTACAAAACAAAAGAAGATTCATTTAGGACTTTAAGACTTCACTACATGTTTTATGTATGAAAAACTCTTATACAATTCATTACAAATTACATGTATGAAAAACTCTTATTGACCTGAAGAGATCTGAGATTAAACAGTAAATACACAGAGTCTCTAACATTTATGTATTTAAACGTTCACATTGATTTCTACAAAATGCAGATGGATTTTGTTCACGGGCCTGGTCATTAATATGAATGATCAGGTCAAATATAAAATATAATTACACCATTTGAATATTTCTTATATAAATAATGTGTAATCTACAGGTTGTCTTTTAAATTATTTATTCATTTTTAAAATGAGTTGGAGGACAGGCCAGAAGATTTTACTGTCCACATGAAACAAAAAGTGGCACAATGTGGATTAGTTTTCACTTTATGTGTAGTGACCTGAGTGAGCTGCTGCTGCAGCTGGGACACCTGGTCCAGAAGTCCCCTCTGCTCCTGGTGAGACCTTCTCAGACTCTCCTGTAGGCTCTCGTTCTGAAGCTCCAGCTCCTGTCCACACACAAGCACAAGTCACTCACATGGACAATCACACACACACACACGTATGATCACACACATGTGTGATCACACACATGTGAGGTCAGCATGTACAGAGGAGGTACAACACACAGGCAATAACAGGGCAGAGTTTATATCCCTTAAATGTGTCAGGGTTGGGTGCTCAAGAGAAGTACTCTCTGGTACTAACGGGTGCAAAACTGGTATCAAAAATAGATGAAACCAGTCCAGATCTTTCCTGAATCATGGGGATGGTTGCGAAGCTGTGTTGAACAGAAAAACCTTAAATCTCACCAAAATCCATTGATTATTAGAAGATTATATCAAGATTTCATATCATATAGCTCCTTTTCCCACCCTGTTGTTGGTCTATGTGAGTCTGTGGGGTAGGGTTGTCAAAAGCATGAAACCTCAAATTCTCATCAATATTAGTATCGAAACTAGATACTCATTTGAGCAGTTGAGTAGCTTTGGATCTTGAGCTGTATCAGAACAAGCATAAGAACACTCTACTAATAAGAACTCTCAGACTAATATACGCCCATGGAGCACTATGGAACCTACCTGTACAATAAAGGGATTACACAGATATAAGGCCACAATACAAGCGAGAGCGCTATTATTTCATGTTGAAAATCACATTCTATTCTCTAAATAAAGAGTCTTGATAGAGATTATTGTGTATTGACTCTATTCCTTAGTATCAAAATAGAGTTTGTGACAACATTACTATGGGCAGTACTCACATGTATGATCTGATCCCTCCTGTTGAGTTCAACTGGGTCGGGTCTCTCTACTGAATGCTGTAAAAGAGAGGGCAAGACTTTGCATTTGAATAGTAGACATTAAAAGTCCTGAAATAATACATGAATATGACTCCTCCAGCCCATGTCAGAAATGTCTTAGGAACTAACTGGCCGTGTGGGTGGCTCTATTTATATAATAGTCCCCATCTGCCCACAGAAAACACAGAGGGACACGTGACCGCACACGAGTACAGTTACAGAACCATACCTGTCGCTTCCACTGTTCGATCCTCGCCGCGTCTTTCTCTGTTGGACATTCAAAAGAGAGAGTGCATTTAATATCGATGTCAGAAGTATCAAAAATCAGATACTAACTGATACTGAAACTAGTACTGAAACTAGATACTCATAACTTAAAATATCAACAGTTAAAAGTCACGTTCACAGGACAGAAATGAGCCTTTCCTGAATGTATTTAGAATGACCTTTCTCTGTATCGGAACAAGTGTCAGAGCACATAGACTAGTATACACACATGGACCAACATGAACCTACTGCACCACTGAGGATCACACACATATAAGACACATGGAATATAAAAGAAAATATTACCATTTAAAGAGCCCATATTACACCATTTTCTGATCTATGTTGTAATATTGTTTCCTCATCAAAAACATACTGTGTTTTGTTTTATTTGTTCATGGTTAACACACAAATTCTTCTTAAGAATTAACAAAAATACTAGAATATACAGTATATACAGAATATACTGCATATACAGAATATACTGCATATACAGAATATACTGCATATACAGAATATACGGTATATAGTATATATAACAGATAAGATACAAGAATCACGTTTCAGAACATGTTTATACAGAACTGCAGGGTTAAGACTTTCTATGCAGAATAAAACAGGAGATTTTATTCTTGTAGAGGAAATTATTCATTCAAATTTGTCCTTCAAAGATTGCAGCCTTTGCAATTTGCTAATTGCGTCCATTCAAATTGCTTCCATTTGGGTTCATCTCGCAGCTCCATCTCTGAGACACTAAAAACACTTCACACCAACACACCACTCACACCCACAGTGTACACAGATACTGGAAGTGAGGTGGGTTAAGTGTCTTGCACATGGACACAACAACAGTATTTATGTGGGGGTGAAGGGATCAGACCACTCTCCCAATAATGTACTGTCCTTCTGATCAAAGCACGAGCTATAGTTGCCCCAGTATATGTTTGAACAGTAATATTTCATACTGAAAATTATGCAATGATGGCTATAGTGCAGGGTGCCCGAGGGGTGCCCAAAGCAGGGCCTGAGAGCAGCCCAAAGCAGGACCTGAGAGCAGCCCAAAGCAGGACCTGAGAGCAGCCCAAAGCAGGACCTGAGAGCAGCCCAAAGCAGGACCTGAGGAGTACTGAGGTTGGTAAAAATTACTATTTTGATTCAATTTTACAATGAACATACAATCAGTAGATGAGAAGGAACCCATACCTGGTGATTCCCTTAAAAGGTGAACTATGTAACTTTTGGGCTGGGGGTCTGTCACCTGTTTGTTTCATTGCTCTGCCTGGAATGTTCCACAGCATGACATTAAACAGCTCTACCTTACATTTACTAAATTACAAGTGGTTTTATATCTCAAAACTACCTAGAAAAGCATTCTGACTGTGAGCGGGGTCGCCTCTCCACAGATCTGACCTACAACTTGGTCTGGTTTTGTCTTCATGAAGATAGAAAGGTTTAATAACATACTGTGAAACATTCCAGTCAAAGCAATAATATATCCATTTGACAGGCCCTCCACCAGAAAACTCTTTAAAAAGCACAATCATGAAAAGCACTTGCTATAAATATAACATTTTTGTGAATAATATGAATAGGTTAATACATGTTCATGTTAGTTCGCCACTATCTTTCAAATTGAAATTGTAAATAAATGTGTCGCTGTCACTTGGCCACAGTATGGAGCCTGAAATGTGATACAGTAACTCTGATGACAGGATTCCCAGAAGTCGTACCTCTGCTGCTCTTGTCCAGGTGAGCCTTGAGCAGGCCGAGCAGCTCGGGGCTCTTGCTGTGGCGGGCGTAGTGGAAGGCGTCATGGCCGAATGCGTCCTGAGGTCGGAGGTCAGCGCCGCTCTTGAGCAGGACCTCCACAGCGTCCTTACAGCCGTACTCACAGCCCAGGATCAGAGCTGTCCTGTGGGGACACGCAGAGTCAGGTCAAACATCATCTATGACAACACACTACATTACACAGAGCAGTAAGAGCCCGTGTAGTGGGATGTGCAACACGGCAGAAAGAGTCTAAAGGGCTTTAGTCACTCTCCGGTTTAGTTATGATGCTGTTAAAGATCCTATATTACACAATATTAACTCCTGTGAGATTTTAGTCATTTTAATGCTGTTCTCCTCAAAAACAGACCCAGTTGTGTTTGTTCACTCACACGTTTGAGTAATCCTTTATTATCAGAAAATGCTAAAATCATCTGTTTCACCTTTCACACAACTTCTTTAACCTTTAGATCAGTAGACATTGGGAATTCTACTGCTGAAATTATCCTGATGATTTTAGTGAAAATGCATGGACTTTAAAAACACAGTGGAGCACTTCCTGTATTACCACACGACATCACATGGTGGAACAGAGTGTTTTCAGCTTGAGAAAAGAATCTATTCTAAATGTGCAGGTTTGTGTGTTAAACATGTGAAGTCTGTTTGTGATGAGGAAACTACATTATTTAAAGAAGACATTGTACTTATGTCTGTGAATCATTGACACATTTGAATCATTTTTGATATTTTAGCTCAAAACATTGATCTAAAATGAAAATAAAATAATAATAATAAAAGGGTTGCGCTCAATGGGAGGCGACATCGCAGTATACGTCATCACAACAAAGAGGCATGCATGAGTAGGCCGCTCCTCTGGATACCTGCACACCACACTAACCAGCGGCTGATTCTATTCATTTACTTGTTTTCATTTTCTTCACTTGTGCCAAAATGACTACATGACAATGCTGACGCGTATTAACAACTGGAGAAAATTGGAGAAGGAAATGTGTCCGCCACAGTGGGGGCGAACCGGAGGAGCTGCAGACGCGGGTAGATCAGAGCACTGACGTCTTGAATAGAGGAGAATAAAGATTACTCCAACAACATGCATGAATCATGAATTCTAAATACAACTCTGGATGAGGGGAAACAACTATGTGCGTGTGTGTGTGTGTGTATTTGTATGTGTGTGCGCATGTGCGTGTGTGTGTGTGTATTGGGGTGTGTGTGCGTATGTGTGTGTGTATGTGTGTGTGTGTGTGTATGTGTGTGTGTGTGTGTGTGTGTGAGTGTGGTGACTGTAACCAACTGATACAGAAGAGATAAGGGAAAGGAATAATAAAGTAATACAAGTCAAATAAATAAAGGAAAAGGAAAGTTCCTCTGTGAGTGTGTTTGTGTTCAGAGCAGGGCTGTTCAGATCATTTGTTTACGTGATAATTGTTCTTTTTCAGATAATATAATTGGAACAACTGTCCCATACTTTTAGAAGAAACATCTGGTTTGTCTGGACACACACTGACAATAGTAATTAGAACTGTATTTCCTGGCTGGACATGAGCAGCAGATGTGACTTGCACAGAGAAAATTCACTAATGGTTACCTAGAAACTAAAATGTTAAAGAGGGGCATTTGAGTTCGACTGCTAATACATTTAGATCTTTGTTATGTTTTGACCAAAAACAACTAATCTGCAGTACTTCTTGCATTTTTATACTTTTCTTCAACTTTTTCCTACAAACTTAAGTCACTTAACTGATATAACACTATGATAAATACTGAGCACAGGTACTATCCACCAAACCAACATGAAAACCTGTCACTTGCTCCACTACAACAAACTGTCTGCGAAATGGTTCTTTCTGTCATATTGAACGTATGACATGACGAGTGCTGACAACAGCAGGCAAAGCCAAAACACTGTTTGGTCAGTAATAAGTAAGAGTGAATAATTGTACAATCGTGATGCTTCTTCTCACTATTGAGGGAAGGACTCAATGTTGACTGACAGGATGACGTGACCATTTGAGAGAAGACTTAAGAAATCTGAACTTTAAACTAATCCAACAATCCCAGGCATTTCATAACATGTTTGCAGAGGTCGACAGGACAGACTTGGCACATTTGTTTTTGTTTGTTGGTTCGTTTTTGTGACAGATGGAGATAGAAGCAAAACACAATTTAAAAATGATGAGCAGATTATTATTTTTTTGTATTAAAATTTCATCTAAATTTTGTATTGAACAGTTCTCTTGAGTAAAAGCTGTGCTTCCTTTTCTCACTATGAATGAGTCTAAAGTTACAAAAACTTGATGTGACAATCTGAAATGACGTGTGTTTCTGCAGTGTTCCTTCAAATGTGATTTAGCTTGTCTCATTTTTGTGTCTGTCCTTTGAAAGGACAGATTTTGTGCATCATTTAATGTTTTGTGCTTCAAATACATCATCCTGACAGTTACTCTAACTTGAGAAGTAGTTTTTTCAAATACTGTTTTACTCTTACATGAGTAATTTTCATGGGTCACAACTTTGTACTTCTACTTGAGTAATATTATTCTGAAGTAATGCTACAGTTCCTTTGACTCCTCTACCAGCTCTGTTGCTCTGAGTGGGCTCACGGTGTTTCATTTCACTGGGATAGACACATATCTTGTAATGATAGTCATGTAACATGCCTGGTGCCTGTGCAGCTCATGTACAGTGACTCACACACAGTCTGGAGCAGTCACATCTGTGTACATGTTAGTCATGACAGGATTTCACAGTAAACACGGTTATTTACACTGTATACAACTAGAATTATTATTGGCCTGGATATGAGCAAAGCAACAAACTGCAGCCTTAGCCAGGCCTGTCACAATAACACATCCTGAAGCACGACATACAGAACATGCTACAGAGATATACTGCGAGAAATGATAGTACTGAAACTACTTTATGTCACTCATACAAAACACAAATATAACACAAATGTAAACCATTTTGAAATAGACAGGATTATTAAATGGCCTGAGCTGCAGCAAATAAACAGCAGAATGAAGCAATAATAAACCTCAGAAGTGACTTATTCAACCCTGTGCAGTTCAAATCTGATCATAAAATACCCCAAATCTCCATTTTTACAAAGAAAAGCTACACACAATAAATACTGAGCCCCAAAAATCTAGTGATCCAACTTTCATATATTGAACAATAAACTGATAAACTGTGACAGGCCTAGTCTTAGTCTTACAGTTGTACATATTAAAATAATACACATGTGGGATAATGTTTGGAAACTTGTCATTACGGCTGGGCAATTCATATTTAATCAAGATTGACATTAGTGCTGTCATGAAAATTTCAAACGTGATTTCGATACTAATGAATAAGCTCAATATTTCATACTGATTCCAATGCAACAATGATAATAAATAAATAAACACAGTCAGTTGTGGCACTTTCTTCTTAATGGACAGATCCACAGTCAGTCCTCTGTCAGGACAAGCATGAGGTCTGGAGCAGAGGAAAACCTTTTTTTTCTTTTATATATATATATATATATATATATATATATATATATATATATATATATATATTTTTTTTTTTTTTTTTTTTTTTTTTAAGTTGTGCCATACTGCCCAGCTCCATTTGTAATATTGTTTTTTAAATATTGTTTATAGCAACATCTGGTTTATAATTTGAAGTGAATGTAAACGGAAACACAAAACATTAAATAATGCAACTAATCTGGTATTTTGAATGGACGGACACAGACACACCCAGTACTGCCCACCTCTGCTTATATAGATTACTGCAGTATCAGCCTGTGATAATAGTACTGGTACTGCGTGTCATGTATTGTGATATGTTGTGATGTCTGGTAACAGACAGTGTTCATAAAGCTGCCTCACTTGTTCTGCTTGTCTCGGATGGTGATGTCTGCTCCTCTCTCCAGCAGCAGCTGACAGATCCTGGGGTGACACATCTGTGTGGCCAGCACCAGAGGAGTTCTTCCGTCCTGTAACACACACACGCACGTGTACACACAGATCCTAATTAATCATCATTCTGAAACCCCTTAGTTAAAAAGAAAAAAAAACAAAAAAAAACACTCCTATAGTACAGTCCCTGACAAAAGTTTTGTCGCTTATCCATTTTGTAGAAACAAAAGCTTATAACCTGACTTTAAATTAATTGATTGGTTTTAGAAATGTCTCATATGAAGCTAAAACCCTCCCAAATTATGCTCAATATACTAAAATAAATTTGCTTCACTGAAGAAAGATTGATCATTTCATGAACACAGAAAGGTCAGATTTTGGCAAGACAAAGTTTTGTCGCCTACAGAAAATTGAACAAATAATTTACTTCAAATACAAAAATATGTTGCATAACGTCAGTGAATTAAGTAGTGGTGCTGTGAGATCCATATTTAATATCTTGTATGACTCCATGAGCTTGAAGGACGCATCCATGCGGTTCAACAGTGATTCATACAATTTGTTGATGAAGTCATCAGGAATAGCAAAGAAAGTGTCTTACATGCCTCCCAGAGTTCATCAAGATTCTTTGGTTTTGCCTTCCATGCTTCCTCTTTCATTCTACCCCAGACCTGCTCAATGATGTTCATGTCTGGTGACTGGGCTGGCCAGTCCTGGACCACCTTGATCTTCTTCACCTTGAGAAACTTTGATGTAGAGATAGAAGTATGTGATGGAGCACCATCCTGCTGCAAAATTTGACCCCTTTTATGGTTGGGAATGTAAGAGGAGCTAATACTTCTTGATTTTTTAGGTTATTGATATTTGCCTTCCACCCTGCAAATGTCTCACACATCCCCATACTGGATGGAACCCCAGACCATGATTTTTCCTCCACCAAACTTAACTGTTTTCTGGGTGAATCTTGGATCCATGCGGCTCCAGTAGGTCTCCTGCAATATTTGCGGCGGCTGTGATGTAATTCAACCGAGGATTCATCTGAGAAATCCACCTTCTGCCACTTTTCCAGTGTCCATCCTTTTAGCAGGCTGTGGGCCTTGGCAAATGCCACACATGGTTTTTTAATTGCCTTTTGTTTAGTGCTGGTTTCTGTGCACTGATTCGACCATGGAGGCCATTTCCAGACAGAATTCTACAAACTGTTCAGGCTGACACAGGGACTTGAGGTGACCAGGTCTGGTGGAGCTCTGCTGCAGTGGAAAAGGGGCTGGCCTTGGAATCAACAAACGGTCCTCCCGAGCAGTTGTCTTGCGGCGTCTGCTGGACCTGGGCTTGTCAAAAACATCTCCAGTCATTTCAGATCTTTTTCTTATTCTTTGTACTTGACGCTGAGACACATTGAAGGTGTCACCACCTCAGCAGTGGATCTGGTCTTCAGCCTCTTGATAATTAAGGCTTTGGTCTCAGGGTGGATCTTAGGCATGTTGTCAGAGGTCAAGTTGCAGTTGATGTGAAGGTCTGGTGTGCTGGGTTCTTTTTATACACAAACACTAACTGATTGATCAGTAACTGATCACAGGTGAGGCTGTAATCTAGGATTGGGTGCATCATATGACAAGACGGCAAGACTTTTGTCTTGCCAAAATCTGACCTTTCTGTGTTCATTAAATGATCAATCTTTCTTCAGTGAAGCAAATTTATTTTAGTATATTGAGCATAATTTGGGAGGGTTTTAGCTTCATATGAGATATTTCTAAAACCAATCAATTAATTTAAAGTCAGGTTATAAGCTTTTGTTTCTACAAAATGGATAAGCAACAAGACTTTTGTCAGGGACTGTATTTAAAAGAAAAGAAACACGTTGGGCGTTTATGTGGTCGTATTTGAGGTCTGTTGTTTTGTATTTTCTTTTAACCCTTATATTGTGTTAGGGTCAAAATTGACCCGTTTCAAGTTTAGGTATGTAAAAACTGCCATTTGCTTTTTTGTACCGGAATGAGGCTTCATCTAATCCTCAGACACAACTATTTTAACGCAACAAAATCAATTTTCACCATTTTAGTAAATTGTAAAGGTCTGAAAAAAAAAAAGTGACATCTGTGGTGTTACGGGTCAAAAATGACCCGGCAGAGAATAGTGGCTGTTTTATGCATCACTTACAAGCTGTAGGCTGCTCTGTGGATCAAATATGGCTCAGTGTGTCCACACACACACACACACACACACACACACACACACACACAGACACACACACACACACACACACACACAGACACACACACACACACACACACACACACACACACACACACACACACACACACACACACACACACACAGACACAGACACACACACACACACACACACACACAAAAAGGTCGTCTTCACCCACGTGAACTCTTCTCTTTCTTGCAGCACATTGATACATTTTGAATCTAAAATAAACCTTGTCATATATAAACAGGGTTTTAGTGAGATATTATCAGCTGTATTCTGTTGCAGCATCAGTCAACATGAGCAGGTTCACTGTTTATGAGGCGCTGGATCAGATTTTTGGTCATGACAGTGATTCTGAAGACAGAGAGGAAAGTGAAGCTGAGGAAGATGTGTCTGAGGATGAGGATGAGGGCACAGACTGAATAAAAGAAGTGGACTAAGTGAGTGTGACGTCACCCACAGCGTTTGGCGCCGCTCAAATGAAGCTCACGGTTACAGGAGCGAATCTAGAGCCAGGTTATATGTTATGAATAGGATTTTTTTGGATGGACAAAACAGCCAAAAAAAAATAAAAAAATCAGGATCATGTGTCGCAGGTTAATACGTATATTTTAAGACCAAAATGACGAGGTTCACAGCAGCAGGTACAGAGAGAAGGACGACAAGATCCTAACATAAGTCAATTGGAGCCAGAGTCAGAAGGAGCCGGAAGAGCCTCCTGGAGAACTTTCTATTTGGAACGCGGTGGCTACAGCGTTAGTTATGTCCATTCATATATACGTCTGTGGATGAGGATGAGGTTCAGTATGACCCTGAACAAGAGCACACATGTGGTGAGGAGAACCCAGATGTCACAAAGACTGAAAGAGACGTCTTCAAGTCAAGAAAAAGTGACAGTTCATGGTCACCAAGCCTCTTGACACCCAATATAATTATACTTATATAAATTAGATTTATATTATATGTATTATATATAAAATTATTATGATTATAGTATAATTATATAATATAATTACAAATTTTATCACTATAGGAAATATAATTAGTGAATTTAAGCAGTTTTTGTAATCAAAAACGAGTGGTATATTTTAAGATAAAAGGTCTGTGCAGCCAAAAAATAAAAATAAAATAAAAATGTTTCCATGGACATGAACACATACTAAGTTAGTTATGAGGGGAAAAACAATATTGGATGATATCTAGTGTTTTTAAGTATTTTCAGGCTGAGTTAAATCACGGGTCAAATTTGACCCGGTAACACTAAAGACGCGTGTAGCTTTCTAACACAATACAAGGGTTAAAATGGTTGACATAGTGGACTTGTGTATCTTTCTAGTTTATTCTTTCTATCATCACATGATCAGAACAAAGCACACAGTGGGAGAACAGTGCAGACTGTGGGTGTGGATCTTACAAAGTCGGTGGCGTTGACGGAGGCACCGCTGTCACACAGGAGCTTGACACTGGAGGAGCAGCCGGCCATCACTGCACCAGAGGAGAGCACGGTGAGAGGAGAAGCGAAAACTCACAACACTATGACCACTGAGGAGCTGTGGATGTATTCCACAAACACATGGGTCTATTCAAGTCTGTTCAGTCCGTCTATTCAATCAGTGAGGCATTCAACGACACACAGACTTCTTTCTTTAGATGTACATGGTTTAAACAGATCCATCATCACAGGCGGCTGAGAAGCACAGTGGAAATGTTGCTGCAGCAACTTCAATTTGTCTCAAGATCAATAAAGCATCTCTCTCTTTATTTTAATGGAATATCTGTCATTATGATTCTGAATTAGAAACTTTCATAAACATGACCTACCTGTGCCCCCACATACAAGAGAAACATGTTCAAAACTAATATACCAGCAGCTTTTACTGACAACTAAACTAACGCTAATTTATTCTGAATTACAAAAACACTGGACATGTTACATTTTGGTCTTTTGGTTCAAGATGATTAACTCATCAGAAAGCAGAATGAGCCGGACATGAGTCGCTCCTTTCAATGCTGAAATGGTTTAAATTTAAAATGTCTCTCTCTGATCTAATAGTCTCTCCCTAAACCCCAGCCCCTGCACCAGTCATGAGTCAGTGCTAGTGCAGCCTCTGCAGCTCAGGGAGGGAATTCTGGAGGCTCTGAGCTTCACATGAGGCCTGACCTGCCCATATATTCTGTCCATATACACTCAAATCGGATTCATATCATTTTTTTGGAGTTCTGGATTCAAATGAAATGTAATCAGCAAAATAATCAAATTTCTTTTTGATCATGGTCCCTCTGATGACTCACATCAGATTTTGCAGTTTACTTGCCATTTCAGTCATGCTAAAGTTCCCGAAATCCAATTATAATCAGATATGGTGTGTATGTGAACAAGGCCAGTGAAGCCACTGTGCCCCTAAGCGACCGGGTTAGCAGCTTTTACACACAACAAAACAGAAGAATACACTATTTATGTTCAAAGATCAGCCAATTGCACCCAATCAAACTGCAATTTGAACATGTTTGTGATGCTGGCTGCCTCACAGATATGTTTTTGAAGCATTGGTCCGTGTTTATTGAATGGACAGGTCCTTTCAGGTGCAGAGGCTGTGCTCTGTGCTCTGTGTGTGTGTGTGTCTGTGTGTGTCTGTGTGTGTGTGTCTGTGTGTGTCTGTGTGCTTGTATAATAGCACCTGATGTGATTGGCTTCAGTGTATGAGGGGCCTCACCAGCGTCATGGAGAGCTGTCCGTCCCTGTAAGTCCACGTTCCCCACGGGGCAGTTGTGCTGAAACCAGAGAACACATTAAAACACATGACGGGATGCTGTGGGGAACACATCCAAGTGTGATTTTTTGGACAAGCACTGGGATTCTGACTAGAGTTTACGTTTTAGTAAAGTACTGAAGAAAAGGTGTAATAAACAAATACGAGACAATCTGTCAATCATTCATCATCAGTCATTGAGTATTAAGTATTTTCTTTAGTATCGAAATCAAGTTTGAAATGTTAGTCTAGTGACGTGACAACACTAATTCAGTCAAGAAGAATGAGCAAAAAGACTAAAATAAGAATTACAGAACAAACACATTTAGAGATTTAAACTAAAGGCAGTTTGAAACATTACAACATCACACTCTATAAGAATTTGTTGAACTTTTCATGTTGTTTAAATATACAAGCAGCTCTTCAGCTTCAGTGCTCTTGTATTTTCATTGGAACTCACTCATCTGCAAAGACACATCTGATGCACAAACTGGGACTGACACAGACACACAGACAGCTACACGTACTACACTTTTTTTCTTTTCTTTTTTTTTGCCAAATCAAGCCACTACAGAACAATTAAATATTTGTCTGTGATGTCCCACACTATGGCATTAAAGGGCATGTAACTGATTTTGTGAACACAATGTCATTCCCCAGTCCAGATCTACTGTAGAAGCAGCTCTTGAGGTCAAAATAAGTCCACTGTGTACTGTCTGCATCTAATTATAAAGTGTTTTATTGTCCATTTATAGTTTATTGATCTAATCTGGAAGTGTGTGTATGCATGCTAGTTGTTGTTAGCATTACCATCATAGCAAAACTCTCTGAGAGTTGTGAAAACCACTCATCTCATCTCAAAGTGGAGAATAGGATTCTTAGAATGCAAAAGTCAGGAATCATTTTGGGCCACTGTAAACTGTTTAAAATGAACTAGCTTTGTTTTTCAGAACACATTTTCTGTTTACATTTTCAACATTAAATAGTAGTACTTTCTTTTATATTACTTAGTGTCAGATTTTCTGTAGTTTTGACAACTGTAATCTGCTCGTCTTCCTGGAAAAAGACATGTTTTGGTACATTCTAGGCAAAGCAATAACATCTCCATAGAGACAGAAGACAAATACTCAACCAGCAAAGTTTCACGTATGTTGAGATACTTTTGCATCGATACAGAAACTCTTGAAAACTATCCAAAGCGATGTAGGTCAGCTGAGGCGAGAGGACTGTGTGTATTTACAGTGGGCTCACGGTGGCCCTGCTCTGGACACTGTGGGAGGCGGTGCTAACAGGGGCCTCATGTTGCTGGGGAGGTTTGGCCCCTGGCGAGCCCCTCTAAAAAAAAACACTCTCTCTGGCAACAGCGAAAGAAATTAGCCGGCTGATCTGGTGTCAAACGCAGGGGGGAGGGGGGCTGGGAAATCCTACACTGAGGGACGGGCTTGAAGGCAGCGGGGAAGGGGCATCCAGCTGCTGCTCTGTCTGATGCAGAGGCCAGTGGGCAGAGGAAAAAACAACAACAACAACAACAAAAACTTCTAGTGAGTTACAATAGAAATACAAGAGCATGACACTAGTTCCCACATGAAAGTACTTTTGTATCTGTTTTTCCAAAGTAAAAAAACAACATCTTTTCTTCCATCCGTGGACTGTTATTGGTTTTGAAGTGTACACACTGATAATGGTGAACCTCATTTTCACACATGATGGAGCCAGACTGACCTGCAGCAGCTTCTGCACACACAGGGAGTGTCCGTTCCTCGAGGCCAGGTGAAGAGCATTTTTACCTGTCAGAAACAGAACAGGGCTTTACATTAGAGTGAGAAAAGACACAGTGATGGACATGAATATGATGTTCATTCATGAAGGTTCCTTAGAGACACAGTAGGTCTTTCCATGGGTTTAAGAATAAATTAATAATGATGATAATAATAATAATAATAATAATAATAATAATAATAAAGTATTAGTAGTAGTAGTAGTAATAGTAGTAGTAATAGTAGTAGTAATAGTAGTAGTAGTAGTAATAGTAGTAGTAATAGTAGCAGTAGTAGTAGTAATAGTAGTAGTAATAGTAGAAGTAATAGTAGTAGTAGTAGTAGTAGTAGTAGTAGTAGGAGTAGGAGTAGGAGTAGTAGTAGTAGTAGTAGTAGTAGTAGTAGTAGTAGTAGTAGTAGTAGTAGTAGTAGTAGTAGTAGTAGTAGTAGTAGTAGTAGGAGTAGGAGTAGGAGTAGTAGTAGTAGTAGTAGTAGTAGAGTAGTAGTAGTAGTAGTAGTAGTAGTAGTAGTAGTAGTAGTAGTAGTAGTAGTAGTAGGAGTAGGAGTAGAGTAGTAGTAGGAGTAGGAGTAGTAGTAGTAGTAGTAGTAGTAGTAGTAGTAGTAGTAGTAGGAGTAGGAGTAGGAGTAGGAGTAGTAGTTAGTAGTAGTAGTAGTAGTAGTAGTAGGAGTAGGAGTAGGAGTAGGAGTAGGAGTAGTAGTAGTAGTAGTAGTAGTAGTAGTAGTAGTAGTAGTAGTAGTAGTAGTAGTAGTAGTAGTAGTAGTAGTAGTAGTAGTAGAAGACAGAAGAAACATTGTTGTTATCACCTTGTGATGTCATGTGGTAATACATGAAGTGCTCTACTGTATTTTTAAACTCCACACACCTTCACTAGAATCATTTGGATGATTTCAGCCATGGAATTGCCAATCTCTACTGAACTAAAGGTAAAGGATAGTTGTTAACCTGAAAACTATCACATCATGACATCACAACAGGGACAGAGGAACAGAGCATTCTGAGCTTTGACTAATCCTGCATTATTAATCTGTCTACATCTCCAAACATGTGTGAATCAAACAAACACAAATGTGGTTATGTTTTTGACAGGTAACAACACTCTAACATGGTTTAAACTCACAAGTCGATTTTGAGTAATATGAGATCTTTAAGTGTCAGATTGCAGATTTCTTGATTGTTGCTTTATGGTTCATATCTCTGATTACTGAGCCTATGAAAAGAAATAAAAGCAACACTGACATAAATTAGATCAGAGCTCTGTGCATGTAACTGAGCTGTGTGCTTGTTTCAGTAGAGCAGTAGAGTCTGGACACAAGTGTACAGAGTGAAAAGGAGGAGACAGTTGTCTTATACAGGGCTTTTCCAGACACTCAAAGTGGCTTTACAATTTGGTGCATTAGTCATTCATTCATTCCATACATGGTGGTGATAAGATACTACAGTAGCCACAGCTAAATGGACTTGAATGTTATTAGCTCCTGAGGCTGGGGGAAGCGGTCTGCCAATCTGCACTATCTGTCCCTCCAACTGACACTCATAGACCCCACTGTAGCCTCTGATTTTCCAGTGATCTTCCATCAAAGTCCTGACCAGGCCTGGTCCTGCTGAGCTCCAGAGATCTGACCAGATCAGGCTTTGACAAGGAGGTCTGGCCACGCAAATTAGGATCATTGCCATTGTGTCTGCTCACAGTTTGTGAAAGGCTAAGCAGATATATCATTTTAAACCATCTGCTAAAAATAAATAAATAAAAAATAATAATAATAAAGAAATAAAGAAAAAACACTAATAGCCATTGTCATTGTGTTCTTGGGTAACACAACTCAAGCACCTGAATGCTTCTCAGTGGATGAATGTGGTGAGAGAATGAGTGCACATAAACAGCCTTACTTCTGCCAGTCTTACATTGTACAGAGTCGATTATGGAGCATTTACAAATCCATACCATACTCTGTTGTAGTATAGAATATATCAGGGCTAAGGACTACTTAGTTTTAAAGACCCTAAAATGCACTAGACAGAATTTGAACTCAGTCCATAGATTTTTATAATGCACTAAAAGAACGCTGAATACTGAAATAGGACAACAACAACAACCATAGACAAATTCTTCTCTATAAAATTAGATTCAAAGGTCCTATATTATGCTCAATTGACTTGAATGTTATTACCTCCTGAGAAACATACCTGGAGTTGGGTTTATGTCAGTAAAGCTAGTCTGTCTACATCTCCAAAGCTCCAAATGCTCTGTTCCACCTTGTGATGTCATAGAGCAGTAGTTTAAGTTAACAGCTTCCTTTAGTTCAAGGTTGTATAGAGGATTTTTTAAGGGAAGAGAGGTACAGCGACAGTCCTTTTTCAAATGTTGTGCATGCGTGACACCACCTGCCTCCTAAACAGCTCCCTCACTAGAAACACCTCCTCCCGCCTCTTTACTCTAGAAATCACGTTTACATCCAGTGCGTGTTCAGAATTACTGTTGAAGTGACCTGTCTAGAAATAATTTAGCGACCGACGCGTCAGTTTTTAGACCCTTCGTCTGCTTCATTCGCGCAATCGCTGGAAGAGATCTCCAAGAATCACCTCAGTTTGTCTTTGCTCTTTTTCCCCTTCTCTTTGTCTTTCAGCGACCTCAAAAACGGCTTTTCTTTTGCGGCGAACTGGTCATCGATTCTCGTCCGCCATCGCAACAAACTTGCAAACTATGCAAACTGCGAGGAAGCGACGGTTTGAAAAAGCCTCTAAGAACCGCTGCATAAACCATGTAATCCCCGCGCGCCGACGACTCAGTTACACTAGAAACGTAGGGAGTTTGATTGACGACCTAACAGCCAATAGAAAATGAGGTAGTCTTGTTTTCTATTGGCTGATGTTTATCTGCTCTCACTACGTCCACAGCTGATAGATTTTCATTCTTTTTTTTTTTTTTTTTGGTCATCATAATTACAAGGCTGCTGCATCTCTGTAATAGTATTTTAAACTTTCATTGACAATTTGAAACAAAAAAATAATAATCCTCCATGCAACCTTTCAGTAGATATTGGTAATTTGAGGGCTGCTTGTTGTGGATTGTGGAGTGGTTTCTTTCACAGGATCACATCAGAATGTAGACACAGAGCAGACATGATCTATCCAGGCTTTGCTAACAGGACACTTATTAGGACAGTGAGTGCTGCTGAGAGGTGATGCAGTCTTTTCAGTTTCAGCAGTTATTTGAAGTTATAGAGTTGAGAAAAGTGTTTGCTATTTATTAATGAATCTGCGTGGAAAGGATCTGTCTGTATTTTTATGGCTGACATTCTTTCTGATTAAAGGTGCATAATGAAACAGTTCTTTAACTGAAATAAAAACACTGGTGGTGTTTCCTTCCAGATGCAAAAGGAAGCTACCTTTCCCCAGTTTTCATCTTAAATAAAGTATTTATTTTATAGCTGTGTTTTTATAAATACACGCTATATTTGAGCGGAGAACCATAGTGTGGAGAATGAGGAGTTTGTACATCAGGAGTGACTTCGACATGGGCGGTGCCAGTGTGTGAGCGGTCTGAGCTGTGACAGGGGAAGCTTGTGTGTGTTTGTCATCCAACCCATCTGACAAATGACATGACAGTATCGGTATCACGTAGTTTAAAGCGTTTAGGGAGCGGCACTTTTAAATTAGCAACATCATCATCTTGAATGAATGAAAGTGATTAAAATATATGGAGGGTTGTGATTTAGAATATTTGCTAAAAACAATTTCATCAAGCTTGCACATTGCACCAAAAATGTGTGTTCGGGTGGATACTGTATATTGAAAGTGTAATTTTCAAATAACTGTACTCTTAATACAATAATTACACTTTTACTCACCTGTACTTTGCTGATGCATCTATTTATTACAAAACACTCCACTGTTGCACACACACTCACATGCAGACACCACAGGTGTGGGGATAAGGGGAGGGGGCTGGACTCACCTGTGGCGTCGGTGGCTGTGATATCCACATTGTGTCCCAGGATGAGGTTCAGGCAGTCTAGATGCCCCCTGGTGGCCGCCAAGTGAAACCTATGAGATGAGGAAGAGAGAAAATCTGAGTTTTAATGTCTGTTTCTGAGTAAAGGTTCATAGTTTGTGAAGACATATCCGTGAGGCGAATGCTCTTGTGGTTCACGTGACACAACATTCTAGAACCCCTCTGGTGTAAACTGAGCTGGAGGACAGGGCAGAATTCCAGTGGAATTCACTGTTTAAAAGGCCCACATTCTGTTATTTTCTGATCTACATTATAATGTTGTTTGCTCATCACAAACAGACCTCGAGTTGTGTTTTGTTTCATTCTTACATATTTAACACACACACCTTCACTAGAATCATTTGGATGATTTCAGCCATGGAATTGCCAATCTCTACTGAACTAAAGGTAAAGGATAGTTGTTAACCTGAAAACTATCACATCATGACATCACAACAGGGACAGAGGAACAGAGCATTCTGAGCTTTGACTAATCCTGCATTATTAATCTGTCTACATCTCCAAACATGTGTGAATCAAACAAACACAAATGTGGTTATGTTTTTGACAGGTAACAACACTCTAACATGGCTTAAAACTCACGAGTCAATTTTGAGTAATATGAGATCTTTAAGTGTCAGATTGCAGATTTCTTGATTGTTGCTTTATGGTTCATATCTCTGATTGCTGAGCCTATGAAAAGAAATAAAAGCAACACTGACATAAATTAGATCAGAGCTCTGTGCATGTAACCATAGTGACGGCTGCTTGTATCAGTAGAGCAGTAGAGTCTGGACATAGTTGGCCTCTGCTACATGACGCAGCACTTTGAAAGGTAAAAGCTGTTATGGTGTCAAACATGAGGAGGAGTGAATGTGAGGGAGAGCCAGAGTGTCTGGAGAAATCATTAGCTCAGAAGTGGGTGGGCCTCATTTCAACCTGCGACCTTCTGATGCACAGAGAAACACTGTTCAGTAATTATGGGTGAACAGTCTCCACAAATCATGTCTGGTTTAAAGTAGAATGACTCAACATGACACTTTGTACAAACTAACAGGCTATTTTCACTGAAGTATGCTGTATTTGTTACTGTGTCAGTGACATTCTAGTCTTATCACTACATAATCTCACTTAAAGAAGTCGTATTGTGCTTGTGTCTGCTCTACAGTTCTAATCCATGACACCCGTGCTTTATTCTGTTATCATTTGCACATTTTAATATCACAATATTGATCTAAAAAGACTTAAAAGAAACATTAGAAAACTGTGGTGCCCAGTAGGGCTGTCGAGATAAACGCAAAAATGAATCACCACGTTACTAAGAGGCCCACGGCAATCACCACATGTGACCAACGTGACCCGACCCAGACCTGCACCCGCCTGGATCCGTTAACATTCCACCCGTTACTGCCAGTGCCAGTACCCAGCACTAACCCAGGACTAACCCAGGACTAACCCAGGACTAACCCAGGACTAACCCAGCACTAACCTAGCACTAACCCAGGACTAACCCAGGACTAACCCAGGACTAACCCAGGACTAACCCAGGACTAACCCAGGACTAACCCAGGACTAACCCAGCACTAACCAAGCACTAACCCAGCACTAACCCAGCACTAACCCAGCACTAACCCAGGACTAACCCAGGACTAACCCAGGACTAAGGGGCTGCTGCATAGGCCGTTGGGTGACCAGAGGCGAAAGGACCAGGGCAGAACTTCACAACGCACGGAGGTAAGTGCGGCCGTCGCCCGATAGCGATTTGCGGACACCCAGCTCTGTGTGCTCGGGGTTCTCTCTCTCTTAGGTCCATGGCTACCCGACCTGGTGCAGGACTCTGACCCGACCTGGTGCAGGACTCTGACCCGACCTGGTGCAGGACTCTGACCCGACCTGGTGCAGGACTCTGACCCGACCTGGTGCAGGACTCTGACCCGACCTGGTGCAGGACTCTGACCCGACCTGGTGCAGGACTCTGACCCGACCTGCCACACTGAGAGCTGGAGAGATGCAGCGGCACTTGTTCAAAAGCCAAATTTGACTTCTCCCTTTTGGGAGCACACACTATATCCGTACAACAACCAAGGTACATGTACATCTGCGCAACAAGAACATCATCAGAGTTTTCAGTGCTGCTGGAAATATTGTAACTCCTGAGGGTGGGGGAGGGGGGGTGGTATCACCGCATACCGAGGTGTTGAGCTGCTACACTGCACCGCAGGACAAATTCCCTAACGGCGCCAGCCCTAGTGCCCAGTGAGAGCTGATGTCGCAGTAAACGTCATGACAACAGACCTGCGTTAAAGGGGTCATTGTAACATAACATGTAACATGCTTCCATGGATGCAAGTGACCGTACTTTAGAAGTGTCGATGAAGCTAGATACAGAGTAACATACCGTTTCTTAGTACAGATACTTATACATTATAGAGTACTTTTACTTAGTTCATTTCCACTCCTGTATTTCCCTGCACACAGATGGAGCTGCCATCTTAATTGAGCAGTGGTTTGAAGACCACACTTGCCAACGTGTCTTTAATCATCACTTTGGCTGGAAACAGTAGCTTTCGTCTCCCTCCTCTGATGGCTCCAGCACCCAAAGCTGGAGCCAAGAGCAAAGCAGGAGGGTCTGGGGGTCAGGGGGGTATGGGGTGTGTGTGTGTGTGTGTGTGTGTGTGAGTGTGTGTGTGTGTGTGAGTGTGTGTGTGTGTGTGTGTGTGAGTGTGTGTGTGTGTGTGTGTGTGTGTGAGTGTGTGTGTGTGTGAGTGTGTGAGTGTGTGAGTGTGTGTGTGTGTGTGAGTGTGTGAGTGTGTGAGTGTGTGTGAGTGTGTGAGTGTGTGTGTGTGTGTGCGTGTGTGCGTGTGTGCGTGTGTGAGTGTGTGTGTGTGTGTGAGTGTGTGAGTGTGTGTGTGAGTGTGTGTGTGTGAGTGTGTGAGTGTGTGAGTGTGTGAGTGTGTGAGTGTGTGAGTGTGTGTGTGTGAGTGTGTGAGTGTGTGAGTGTGTGTGTGTGAGTGTGTGAGTGTGTGAGTGTGTGTGTGTGTGAGTGTGTGAGTGTGTGAGTGTGTGAGTGTGTGTGTGTGAGTGTGTGAGTGTGTGAGTGTGTGAGTGTGTGTGTATTGAGTGGTGGTGGGGGTGGTGGGGCTGTAAATCTATCTAGCGTGTGGTCACATGAACCTGCTTATGCCCAGCCGGAGCTATCTGCCAAGGAGACAGAGCGGCTGACACCTCCGCAGCGCCGGGGTATTAAAAGCCGTGTTGATGGCCAGGAGAAGGTGCTCCTCCGGGGGGCGCCGAGGGGTCCTGACCTCCCAGGATCAGGAGCAGACAGGCAGTCACACAGCCCACCCCCTCACACTACTTCCAAGTACAAGTGTATGTAGCCGAGCACAGAGGAGGAGAAAGACTGACTAGACTGAATGTGTACAGGCTGAGGCAGGAGAGTGTGAAGAGGCAACAGAACAATGACCTGGACACAAATGGTTGCAAAATGTGAACTGTAATAGTGTCTGATAGTCTAGATTAACAAAACAAACTATTATAAACAGTGTGGACTTGTTGGAAAACTGTGGAGGTGTGGAGCGTGGACGTGTGGAGTGTGGACTGTGTGGAGGTGTGGAGCTGTGGAGTCTGGAGGTCTGTGTGGAGGTCTGTGCGGAGGTCTGTGTGGAGGTCTGTGTGGAGGTGTGGAGGTCTGTGCGGAGGTGTGAGGTCTGTGTGGAGGCCTGTGTGGAGTCCTGTGTGGAGTCCTGTGTGGAACACCTAATGCAGGAGAAGAGCACATTTCACTCTGTCAGTGGCTCCTCACACCTGCTGCGTGGCCCTTCAGGTTGACACACAGGATCCTGCTGCTATTTTAAACCCAGCAGAGGGACAAGTGGCTCTGAGAGGCACAACTACTCCTCCATCATAATGTCAGAGCCACGTCAGCCTGCACAGCCACAGCATCACATGAACGACACAATATGTGTCATCCAAATATGAAAACTGTGACAAAACTATGTATTTATAGCACTGTCTTAAAGTGCAGAGTGCACAGAGACATTAGCAGCAAGAAAGGTTAAGTGTTTTTTGTCCAAGGACAACAGATTATTTGCAGCCAGTAGTGAAGACTGAACGGCCAACCTTCTGTTCCAGGGACCTTCTCCTCTGTGCCATTACAAAAGTCATGAACTACCATGTGCTATGCATTTACTTAGTCCAGTCTCCTCACACAGGTGCAGCAGGCGCTCGACAGGAGCAGGCATGGGACTAAACTCAAGATAATATGACAATAATTATTCAAAACGCTGACAGTTTAACCTGTGATGGATATGAAAACACATAACTACAGTAATATTATGAATATGTTCCATGTTGAAACATCTGTTGCAGTAAAGTAGTTTGTTATTACAAAACATTGACATAGTAGCAGTAGTAGTAGTAGTAGCAGTAGTAGCAGCAGCAGTAATAGTACAGCTTTTTTCCTGTAGTCTGGAGGTGCTATGGTGACCACTGATGATTATTGCAACACTTTTATGACAAAGAAACAGAGACAAAACCACACAAATTTTATCACACAGCTCTGGCCATCCCTGATCCAGAGCCCAGGGTCAAATGTCTCTCCCTGACCCATCCCATCCCTGACCTGTGCTGACTGCATTCTGTGGTGAGTCAAACAGCCAAGGACCAGACAGGAAACCTGGATTATTGTGCAATACAATCATAAAAGGACAAAGAAGTTGACATATCATAAGTGATCTTACATCCTAAAATGACCAAGAAAAGTAAACAACAAACACTGTTCTAAGTAAAGGCCTCTGTGGTGATGCCAACTCAGAGCTAATGCTACTTCCACAGCTGTGAGAGAGATAGAACTAACCCCCTTGTCCCCAAACACAGTGAGGCTAATCCCGGCTCCTCTGCATTACACAAACCAGACTACAGCGTGTAATTAGTGCCCCGCTGAGGACGGCCATTACAACAGGAGATTTGGCATTCCCCTGGCAGTGGGCACGGGGTGCCCCAGACACAGGGCAGCTGCTCTGTGGCCTACTGAACTGTACTCACGTGAGGGGATGGAGAGGGAGAGGGAGGGAGTGAGAGGGAGGAAGACAGAGAGGAGAGGGAGAGAGAGAGAGAAAGGGAGAGAGAAATAAACAGAAACACAGAGATATATAGAGAGAACGAGAAGGCAGAGAGAGGGAGGACAGAAAGAAAAAGGAGGAGGGTAAAAAAAATGAGTGTTTATGACAGAGAGAACGAGAGTTATTTTGGGCATGACCTCGTTCAATAAATGCGCTGTGAAGGTGGTGTCCTCCACCTGAAAACAAACTGTCCTGGAGCCTGTGTGCAGAGCTCAGAGGAACCAGAGGAACCG
Organism: Boleophthalmus pectinirostris; assembly: GCF_026225935.1. NCBI lineage: Eukaryota > Metazoa > Chordata > Actinopteri > Gobiiformes > Gobiidae > Boleophthalmus > Boleophthalmus pectinirostris. Next base: position 1,149,773 of record NW_026571140.1, on the reverse strand, counting down.
AATCTGACCCAAACACATTCTAGCACCTTATTATGAGAGCAGCATGAATCAGGCCATGTCAGAGCGGCTCTGTTGGCAGTCACCACGTGCTGGAGCGTGTGGTTCTGGCGTTCTGTGCTGTTGGGAGAACTTCACACAATGCTGAAAATACTTGTTGTGGTATGGGCTGGACATACCAAAGTCATGAAACAATGTATTTGTCAAAGAGGAGCATGTGACCTGCAGCCCTCTGCTCAACAACAACATCTGTGCTCTGTGCCTTTAAGGCGCCAAGTGCTCAGAGCATACAGTCTACAGGTCCACACGCTGCCACATTTCAAATGTGCAAACTGCTGTTTTCTGTTTGCCTGAAAAGTTCCATAGTGCCCCTTTAAGAGCAAAGACTGACTCCGGCCAGCCAAGTGACAGGTTAAATCCAAGAGACCATCTCATAGTACTTAGGGTTATTTATTAATTTGCATTAAAAAATACAAACAGCTGCAATAGAATAAAACCACTGAATGCCATACTCTGGAACATTTCAGGTTAAACAATAACAATATGAAGACAAGCAGGTGGTGGACCTTCACCATTAAGAACTTTCAGATTCTTGACAGCCAATTTAGCATCACACAGCAGCATACACAAAAGTGTCTCATTGAGTATACGTTATTACACGTACACAAACTGTATTAATGACACGTCCAGCAGAGCTGAAGTCAAGTCAACTTTCTGTAAATACATTGTGTGAGTGATATTGCCATGGCAACAGCCCGTCACTGAACACTTGGAGAGACACAAAGCTCACTCCCGTGATCTCCGCCCATGGTTCACTTCCCAAACCCAGCACCTGCATCAGTCAGTGCCAGTGCAGCCTCTGCAGCTTTCACATAAGGCATGATCAACTAACTCATAATGAGTCTATAATGTTTTAAGGTCATCTGAAACCCAGCAAAAGCAATGAGCCCAATGAAGAAGAGGCCACAGTGTGTTTAACATGATTTAGAACTTCTGGAGAACACTGATTCATCTACATTTTTGTCTGGATGACAACATGGGGAGTTCCCACCACAGAAGACCATATCTCTTACAGCCCCCTCAAATGCAGGCGCCTGACTGTCTAATATAAAATCATTACAAGAAGAGTGTCAACATCCACCACTAACCAGTGCCTCCTCCCATAATCCATCATGATAAACAGATTAACCTAAAGCGACATCGACCATGCAAAGCAGCCCCCCTACGGCTCTTGAAAATGTCCACTAATCCCCGTAATGACCGTCAGCTGGTCAGCGAGCGAGCCCCTGATCTGATGGACTGTGGAGTCATTTCCTGTGGGGACTAGATAAACAGCCTGTGGTCAGAGCACACACAGTGACCCCTCCCACCACCGCCGGGAGCTGCAGCCACATGGACACTCTACTTTTGTGGGAATAACAGGCGCTGGTAATGTTATGGCTGTCTTTTCTCATTGTGTAAACAGTCCAAACGTTTATGATGGCATAGTGGTCTAGATATTGTGGATATGCTCCCACAGTGCAAAGTGTGGGTGGGATTAGGGTCATGTAGGGACTGGTTTTTATTTCACAAAAGGAGAGAGTGTGTATGATCTAAGCAGAAGGGAATTCACATTTAAAGGCTCTGGGTGGGAATGAAATTGCACTACATAAGCAGCATCAGAGGGCGTGACCACATGGAGCATGGAAACAATAGGGTAAAGGAGATGCACTTCCAGGGGCAGGGCAGTGCGTGGTACAATGTGTGGTACAGTGCGTGGTACTGTGCGGGGTACTGTGCGGGGTACTGTGCGGGGTGTGCGTGGGTACGTGGGTGCGTGGTACAGTGCGTGGTACAGTGCGGGTACTGTGCGGGGTACTGTGCGGGGTACTGTGCGGGGTACTGTGCGGGGTACTCACGCAGAGCGTCCCTCCACATCCAGCTTGGTGGGGATAATGCCCTTCTTGGCGAGCACCGCAGACACCTTGTCCACCTCAGCCCGCTCCACCGCCTTCATCAGCCGGTCGTCATACTTGTTCCAGTCCGTGTTCTGAAGGATGACACAGTACACACATTAAACACATACAGTACACACATTAAAGGTACAGTACAAGCATCTGTGTACATCATTACGCTATAACATGTGCAGGCTCAAACATGCCTCAGTATGTGTAACCATCAGCAACAGCATCTCACAGCACTGCCATTATAGACAACAGAGAAAGTATGTACAAGAGCAGACGTACAAGAGCAGACGTACAAGAGCACACGTACAAGAGCACACGTACAAGAGCACACGTACAAGAGCAAACGTACAAGAGCATACATACTAGAACACACGTACAAGAGCATACACACAAGAGCATACATACAAGAGCACACGTACAAGAGCACACGTACAAGAGCATACATACAAGAGCATACATACAAGAGCATACATACAAGAGCATACACTACAAGAGCATACACACAAGAGCATACATACAAGAGCATACATACAAGAGCATACCACACAAGAGCATACATACAAGAGCATACACACAAGAGCATACACACAAGAGCATACATACAAGAGCATACATACAAGAGCATACACACAAGAGCATACATACAAGAGCATACACACAAGAGCATACATACAAGAGCATACATACAAGAGCATACACACAAGAGCATACATACAAGAGCATACATACAAAAGGCATGGCGGTGCATTTGAGCCAGCGGCTCATCCTGGGTGAAGGCAGCTGGTCCTTGCACCGTACTACAGAGAACGTCGCCAGGTTTCCGCTTTACAAACACAACACAGAAAAAAAAAAAGTTCCTCTGCTGCAGCACTCAGCCAGTGAGTGCAACAGTCAGATAAAAAAGTCCCAAGAGTTCACGTGGAAGATTTGAACAGCAATGGTGATCTGTCGACAGGCTCTGCCTGTGAGCTCATCACTGCACAGCAGTTTACACACAGTTCAGGGGAGGAGAGGGGGAGTAGAAAAGAGGGAATGGAGGTGGAGAAGCAGAAGGGCCAGCCCTGCCAGCCCTGGGACCTGCCCTGGCCGGCTCCTGCCACTCCTCCTCTGGGTACAGTCAGCTCAGCCTGACTGCTGCCTGTGGCCCCCCACAGTCTGTGCCCTGTGCCCTCAGCCCCCTCAGCCCTGTGCCCTCAGCCCTGTGCCCTCAGCCCTGTGCCCTCTGTGCTCGTCTGCTGTTGGCCTGAGGCTCCTGCTGGTCTGAGGTTTCTGCTTGTAATTGGCTCCTGCTTGTATGTGGCTCTCTGTTTGAAAAAGCTGTGCTCCTCTTCTGCAGGCTCTGCTCCTGTTGTGCTCCTGTTGTGCTCCTGTCGGTGCGTCCAACTGGCGGCTGAGTGAGCAGAGCGGGGTAAATATGGGAGGTTTAAAATATCCCCCTCCCTGTAAACAGCGCTGGTGCAGACAGCCCTGTAGACTGGTTACCTCTTTATTTTTTGACCTCCAACCTCCGTGTAGTGACTGATAGAAAGACAGGAGCTAAGAATACATAGTGGACATGCCTTGGCCATGAGTAATGGCTTTAGTGTCCATCAGCGCTGCCAGGCTGAAACAAGGCCGGCCCCACACTGCGCTCCTGTTCCAGCTGAAAATATGGGTGTCACTGGGGGATTAGGCTGTGGGCTGGGGCCTGAGGGGAGGACACGGAGGGGCTAAAAGGGTGCTGCTCCAAAGCCCCTGATCCCTGCGCTCCAGTAGCCCGGCGAGACCCCTCTGTGCAGGCAGCTGTCCCAGAGCGCCGGCCCCTCCAGGCACCGCGCCGACCGCACCACAAAAGATGAGCTGGGAGCAAAGGCACGGCCGTAAACAGGGGCGAGGTGTCAGACGAGAAGGTTAGCGACGCTGGGAGAGCGTGAGGAGGCAGAAGATGAGAACATGTATTTACACAGTGCAGCAGATCACAGAGTAGTGTTACACACTGTGGGCAGACTGGCGTTATAGCAGTGGAATGATACGCACAAACATCAACAAGGCCCAGCAGCACAATGGGACATACATGATGTTAGGGATGTTGCAATGTCAAATTATAGTTATGAAAGTGTTCTATTTTACGTCAATATTTCTGAACCAATGGTCAAACAACAGTGAAATCCTTTCGTCATCTTCATTTAAACAGACAGATCACCCTTGTTCTCGTAAGTGACAAACCATGACCATTTACGAACTAAAACTTTGTGGTAAAGTCAGTCTGATATAAGAGCCTAATAAAAAGTACTTTACATTTAGGTTTATAAATACACTGTGACCTTTAGAACTGTGATTAGCAAATAACTGAATTAACTTGATATCCCCGAATAATCTAACCCTTTGTAAATTTGACTATGTTTATTGTTAATGCAAAACTATTATTTCTTTGAAGAAGCTGTTGTACACTTAATCCAATATCCAGCTGTAATCCATCTGAAATCAATAAATCACTTTTAAAATATCTGTACAAAGTTTAAACAGAATATAACACCACATCATCTTTAAATGATAGACAGGGAATGTTCTGATGTCACACGCACACACTGTGAGGAGTGATACACACACGCACACACACTGTGAGGAGTGATACACACACGCACACACCCCGACACACACACACACACACTGTGAGGAGTGATGCGCACACATACACACACTGTCAGGAGTGATACACACACACGCAGACACGTACTATGAGGAGTGATACACACACGCACACACCCCGACACACACACACACACACTGTGAGGAGTGATGCGCACACGCACACACCCCGACACACACACACACTGTGAGGAGTGATACACACACACGCACACACACACACACACACCACACTGTGAGGAGTGACACACACACGCAGACACACTGTGAGGAGTGATACACACACACACGCAGACACACTGTGAGGAGTGATACACACACACGCAGACACATACTGTGAAGAGTGATACACACACACACACACTCACACATGTCTAAACCACCAATCACATCCCGCTCCTCACTTTTTCAGCAGCACCGCGTTGCCAAACCAATTTTCTGTGGGAAACACGGCACACATATTGTGAGGAGTGATACACACACACACACATACACAGACCATACACTGTGAGGAGTGATACACACTGGGTCTCTGTAGTTCACATACTGTGCAGGTGTCACTTCACTAAAGCTGCTCACCACCGCATGGAGACAAAGGGGCCAATGAGGCAGTGTGCACTGCTCATGTGCATATCTGACACGGTGAGCTCGTGTGTATTTGTTTAGGAATCTGCTGGTTAAGAATAGGCCTGTTAGCATGCTGCCAGGGAAACAGCCCAAAAAGAGGACAAAACCTGGAGTGAAAAACCAAAGCAGCACAATCTGCTACAATCTGGAAATACTGTCTCTCGTTAGTAAGTCATGATTGTGTAACATACAACAACACACATCACACGCTTTATTTAACTGACTTTCTATTTCCATTAGTGGAAAGAACTCTTACAAAAACACTGACCCATTAAATGAATTGTGATATACAAATACAAAAATAAAAAGAAAAGAAAAGAAATCAGCAGTTTGTTTTTGCTGTTTTTGTTGAGCTAACTGACATGCCAAATGAAGCCATCAATATAAAGTCACCTGGTTCTGGGAGTTATTGATCTGTGTCCAGTCTGACCAGTAGGCTGCAGTCTAGTCTTGCTCAATCTGCTCAGTGCAGAAGATGCTGTGATATGAGCTGACTTTGTCTGTACAACAGTCCTGCTGCACAGTAATGAGCCTCATTTGTATTTTGAGAACAAACTAAATGGATTCAGAAGATTTCTTCATGGATAGACAAGTTCAATGCCATTCTCTGATACACTCTTGTCTAGGCAAAGAAATTACACATACAACAACATATCCATGGAACCATGACAGACACATAAAGTGTACACTCAACTACACCAAAACATTTACACAGTTCACCCATAACAAAAACAACAGCAAGTTAAGGTACACTTGTCCTCTACATTTGACCCACGCTCTAGTGTCCGGCTACTGAAGTTTGACACATTGTTTCTCGTCATTTACACTCTCACCTGCATTTAACACATGCAGGTTAAGATGTGTCCCACTCACTATAAACTGTGATAAAGTGTTTTAGTTCAGACAAAAATGCTAGCTGACGTTGCAATTTCATGTTAAGTGCACAGACAGCGGCGCTTTATGCACTCAGGCTGTGCACACATCTGCTGTGTTTCCAAACAAATAATCCGTCTATCGTGCATGCTTTGGGTTGGGTTTGGAGTGCTCAGAGGAAACCCACCCAGACACAGGGTGAAACTGCAGGCCCGGGCAGTGTGGGAGGCGGGAGTAGCAGCCACTGAGTTATGATGAGGCCAATACAGCATCACACAGCACCATAACAAAAACCAACCTGAATCATTCAAGTGAAAACCTAAACCAGTGTTTGACTGGCTCCCCGTCCCCTGCTCTGTGGGCCTGTCCAGACAAATGCCTTTCCTCTGTCCAGACGGATGACATCATGAGCGACAAATACAGAGTCATCTGACCAGCGCACTAGGCCAAACCACAGCGCAGTCCGCTGTGGGGTGGGTAAGTGATAGGTGATAGTGGAGATAGATGTGTGAGAAGGATTTTATGGGATTATGGTGTGAAGTGATGTGAAGGCCAGAACATGAGCAGACGTTATGTCATCAACTCTGTCAGGGCACAGCTCTGAGCTGAGTGCACCTGACACTGACCCAGCTGAAGCATTACACAGGTGTGAGCTCCAGCGACAGAGGACAGGCACGACTAGACCATACTGGAAAATGTGACATGTGATCAGATTTTCTGGCATGTTGGTGTAACCCTCTGTGGCTCTGCTGTTTTACTTCTGTTGCTTTCGGCTTTGCTTTGGAGTCACTTTTCCAATATGATTTTTTTTTTTTTAATGGACTGATGATAACATAATGATGATAGGATCTGTCTTGTTCTTTACTGAAGTATTATAGTCCACTACTCCATCTTCTGCTACAGCACAATCATGGGAGGAAGTTTTACAGGTTGAACAGACTCTCTCAGTCAGAGGGAGTTTATTACAGACTGATCGTGCATCATATTGAGGTCATAATGAAGAACCATGTGTACGACACAGGCTCTATGTCTAGAGGATACAAATGGTGTGCTGACTTGACTGTACAGTTTAACCTGATAACATTAGCACTTCTGTTTTTCTCCAACAAAAGGCTTTTGATTTGATCCACAGAAGCTGTTCTGTTGTGACAAGCATTAAACAATAGAAATATGTGCTTCATGTGGTCCCTGAGCTGCTCACTGACAAGTCTGCACTAGTGTGGTTGTGGTTGCATTTCCTCTTACTCACGCCGCTTTGACAAGATCTGCACCACCTGGAATCTCTGGAGTGTGTAGGAGTGTATGTGTAGGAGACCTGAGAGACCACAGGAAATAACCAAGCTGCCAGAGCGCTAATGTGTTTGTGGAGCACTTGCTAGGAGCAGAGGGCCCATCACTGCAGCCTGTTTGTAGTGCCACTTTGACACCTCTCTTGACCCCTCCCCCAGGCCCCGCCCCTTCTGATGCCACCCAGGCATGTTGAGTCGGCAGCCAGGACACTTCTAGACAGTATTTTTCTTAGTGTCTTGATAGTGTCTTAATCAGATGGTATTTTTGTAATGTTCCCTCATAAAAACATGCAGAGGTTTTAGATGTCATCTATGCATGTTTGAGTAATCTAGTGATCTCTCCTAGGCACCATTGGAACCCTCCTTATGATTAGCAGTAGGAGCCTGTGCAACACTCAGCCCACATCACCCATGCTCCAGGACGACACTTGTCCATACATTCACACAAGCCTGATACAAAAGAATACACAACAACACAAACACAACACAACACAACCCTGATGCGCTGGGCTGCAGTTTCATTAGTGAGATGCACACTGATTGTGTTGTAATAGTGCTCTGAAGGGGGAGCGACTGAGTGTAGAGAACAAACTGAGGGAAGACTTTGACTAGTCAAAAATGAAATTCTACATTATAATGTCAGTATATGTTGTTTTGGTGAATATAGCATTTTCAAAACAATCACATGTAACACGTGATCTAAAGATGTCACGTGTTAACAACTAAAACCTCCTAGTTCACACCTCAAGTAAATGGACTTCAAATGTATCCAAACAGACTGAAAATAGCACTCTAAACAATTTACACATAAAAGCTCATGTAAGTGAACAAATGCAAGCTTGATATGTGCAATGCCATAGTGTGGAATATTTCAGACAGAGGAGTGGCATTCCCATGGAGACATGCAGGTGGCAGAAAAGTTACATAAAACATTTATTTCTAATAAATTAAAATTTTTTGGTGTTTTCGCAATCATAAATAGACTCTTGTGAGATTTAAGCCATGTCAGAATGTCGTTTCATCATCAAAATACCTGGACTTGTGTTTTGTTTCATTTCATTCACACATGTTTGAGTAACTCTCTACATCTACAAACTCTACATCTCCAAAGCTCCAAATGCTCTGTTCCACCTTGTGATGTCATGAAGCAGTAGTTTTCAAGTTAACAACAACTTTTTTTAAGCCCAAGAAAGATTGGCCATTCCGGGGGTGAAATCATCCAAATTAATCTTGTAAAAGTATGGAGTTTAAAAACACAGTGGAGCACTTCCTGTATTACCACATGATATCACAATGTGCAACAGAGTGTTTTCTGTTTGAGAGAAGAACTATTTGTGGGTTAAACATGAGTGATGAAACAAAACACAACTCCAGGTCTGTTTGTGATGAGGAAACAACATTACAACATAGATCAGAAAATAGTTTCATATGGGCCCTTTAAGTATGTTAGAGTTTCAATTCAAAACAGAATCCAAATATTCTGTTTTATGACTGAGGTTGTGGAAAACAGACCATGGAGTCACCGGTCTGATCCTGGGTGTGCTCAGACAGTTTTGGGTCAGGAGCGGGACATGGGACCCCCTCTCTGGACAGAGGGAAGTCATGGGGTCAGGAGTGTAGAACATCCTCGCCCCCTGGTGGTCAGAAATAGCTTAGCTCCTCTTGTTAAAGTACTAGGTGTCCCTCCCTCCCACATCTGTTTAATGTTGCATTTGAGGGTTATCACTTCTGTGTATCTGAAATAGACATGCATAAATAGATAATAGATAATAAATATCTATATCTGCATAATATCAAAATTACAATTCAGGTAGGCACAACTAGCACATCTGAAATACTGATATTATTATGTACTGTGGACATTATATTCAAATAATCTAGCCTTTAAAATATTAAAATATTTATATATAATGGATGTATTCATTATGCATTCATTTTGTTCATGCTCAGCACACTACACAAGCTTGTGTAGATTAAATGTAGATGTAGATGTGTGTGTTGGGTCAGTTATTGTTCACAGAGAGATGCACTGGATTCCACTTGGAACCAAACGTCTCTTAGACTGCACCAAATCAAAGTGGTGATTTCAGAGCAGCCCAAACAAACCCAACTCCAATCTGTTCTGAACTCAGGCTTAGCGCGAGCCAAATGATGTAGATGTAAAAGGCTCCAGAGTTGCCTGCATGTGTCTGTGCCAGTGCTGCACTGCTAAAAAGAATCAGCAGATGCCCTGTATGCCCCATATGCCCTGTATGCCCGTGTGCCCGTGTGCCCATGTGTTTCCTCCTCAGTGTATTAACAGTGAACATCAGGTGACACCAGCACACTGTGGAAGATGGATTCAAGTCCAATGTCCGTGTCCAACTGCCTGTCCTGTTTTAGCTGACCCCAGCGCCCTGTGCTCGGCTCCAGGCAGGAGGAGGTCAGCTTTCTCCTGGCCCCGCCCACCCATGACCTCTGACCCCCCTCGGCTCTGGCAGCGGTGCTATCTGCTCTTGACCTACTTTTTCAGACACTTTATTAAAAAGTCTCCAGGGACAAAACTCCCAGCAGAGCATTTAATTACAATCTGTGGTCAAGTGGGTATAATAATTATGGGAAAAATCTGATTGCAATTTGCTGAACAAAAATATTTTTTAAATGATTAAAATCAAGATTCAGTCGACAGGGTGCAAGGTGCACTATGCAACTTATTTCAGAGGGGGTCCAACACCTGCTTGCTGTTTTGGCTTTGCCTACAATGTGGGTGTTTTTATTGCTCAAAAATGTTTTGAAAAACAATCACTCTTGCATGAGCGCCTCTCCACAGATCTGACCTGTAGCTTTGCTTGCAGACATCACCTGCTTGTCTCAGTGGAGTTACACAGTGCACCTTTAAACTTTGCAGTTCACTGACTCAAAAAAATACTGAAATAAAAATCAGCCAATAGACAGATAAATAAAATCATTTGGTGAATGTCAGAATGGTAGAGACAGACGAATCACAGCTTGTGTAAAAGGCTATGCAGCCATTCACTCAGACTGTGTAAGTGTGTCACAGTTGTTGACAGAGGCTCATAAGGTGCTCTCTGCAGGTCCTGACAGGCCTGACATGATTACACATTCTGAAGTGCCATGTACTGATGGTGACAATATAGACCATAAAAGATATTATTGAATCTAATGTCTGCCTCTGACAGAAGACGCCTACAGCAAACTTTTCCCAAAAACTACTCCAAATGAGCAACACTGTCACCATAACCTGCAACAAATCCATAACAGAATGAAGCACTTCTGTAGTTTGCATCAAAATTTTGAAAAATAAAAGTTATTTATTCAACCCTCACTGCTCAAATCTTAAAGCACAGAAAAATAACAAAGTTCCCCTCCCCAAGGTGTAAATAAAAAAGTGCCCAAAATAAATATTGACCCCAAAAACTACTGTTCCATCCTTCACACTGAACGAGAAGTCCATATAGTATTCATGGTGATAGGCCTGGTACTGACACTGCACCTACATGCCCTGCTTCAGTCAGGTCAGTGTAGAAAGTACTCTAATGATGTCAACATTTATAACAAGCTGCACATCCTTAATACAGAGTAAAAACAGTATTAACAAAACATGCAGTAGCATACTCCCCCTCCTCATGTCAGCTCTACCATGTGCACAGGACACAGAGCTGTGTGGAGCCTGTGCTCTTGCATTCTAAAAAGATAATCACGACTGAACCAGTGTCACCAGAGCCTTGACCTGCAGACAGAGACACATCCAAGTGTGTCTCATTCTTATGCCTCATGTGAAAACTCAGAATCTCTATTACTATTCACTCACTGAACTAAAGAAGGGATGGGCAATTCTTTTTTTTTTTTTTCCATGGAGACACATGAGAAACAGAAAATATTGTGGAGGGCCGGGCCAAAATGCTTCACTCAGTTTTACATTATAATAATTCTATTTCTTTATAAAAAGCAGTAAATAACATTGTTTTGATGAGCTGGTCAGACTGGGAAGAGTTTATGTTCTGACTATGCAATGAAAAAGTGAGACTGACGAACAAAAGTCATTTAAAAAACACCACTAAAATAAAAGCCATGCAGCTTTAGTCCATGCATGAGGTCAAATTGTAAAATGTTTATTTTGTAAGTATTTTGTTGAGCTGAAGTGACTGCACTAGCACCAGTTAAAACTAATGTCTTATCTGTGCTGGGTCAATTTGAACCTTCTCATTGTCCAGTTGTAAGTAATTGAAAGAAATTGGTGTATGGGTAAGTCATAGCCAAGAAAGACAAAATCTCCAATTTTATCATGATTGAAATAATGGTTGCTGAAGTAACGCAATTCAATTTGTTCACTTTTTTTTTGTGAAAATTGGCATGGCTGCAGAATTTCAAATTGCATTTACTCAGCAACTACTGGTCCGATATCAAAAATGAAGGTATGAAGGGGACATCATAACCAAATCTGGCATGTAATCTTGCATGTGAGGACTTTTGAGATGAATGACCTTTTAACCTATATTTTGACATTGACAATAAGGGACATGACCTGAATGACACCAGTAGAAAAAAATGTAGCCTGATATGATACTACAACATATAAAACATCTGGACAGGTTTTCTTTTCTATATTTCATTGGGATAGAATTAAGAGCTACCATCAATTCCCGACAGATGATGTGTTAAATGTTCATAGTACACAGAGGCCACATGTTTGCACTGCAGTTACAAATGTATGTTCTCAAATTACTCTCTGACCTCTTATCTAGCCTCGTAGTTATTTATGACCATCTGTATTAGTTCCTCCTTTCTGTTTCTGTGTTGTGATAGCAGTGTTTCATAGATATAATCCAAAGCACAGACTGTTGTTTACACAAGGCTGTGCTCACATCAGCTTGTCCACAAAAACCCATTTAAAGTTCTTAGTTTCTTTAAAACAGAGGAAGAACAGTCATACTTTCTGTTCCATTGATGTATACATACTTTACCAGATACTTGAGAGCAATATACAGTAAGTAGACTACACTTTCATTAACCTTTTAGGTGCCATTGTCACAGAAATGTGGAACTGCAGCTTCCATTCTGATGATGACCTCTGTCACCAAACTGCTGACTTAACGTTTAGAAAGAAAATCAGAATTTGGGCCTTGGAAAAGCAAAATGAGGAGTATAAGCTGCTGATGCTACGTAGCAGGATAAAGCACAAGAGTATTCAGACAATATGAGCAAGTTCATGAGCAAGTTCTTCTTTTGAAGTATTCTACTCTGAAACTGTGAACTTCATCCAGACAAAATCAAGAATAAATCTTTGAAAGTGGTGACCATGGATTTGGCATGCCTTAAGATGGGTCAACTTCTTGGTAAATTTGTGTGAAAATATAAAAGAAGACCCTTCCAGATGTTTTATATGTTGTAGCAGACATATAGGGCTACATTTTTTTCTATTGGTGTCATTCAGGTCAGGCGTGTCCCTTATTGTCATTTTCAAGGTCAAAATATAGGTCAAAAGGTCATTCATCTCAAAAGTCCTCACATGCAAAAAGAAATGCCATATTTGGATTCCTTATGATGTGCTCTTTCCAGAGACAGACCTTGGTTTTTGATGTCGGACTAGTAGTTGCTGAGTAATGTGACGACCCAACAAAAAAAGTGAAAAAAAAACAAAAAACGCTGGTCCAATCAAACTAGAATTTGAAATTCTGGCTTTTCTGGCTATGATTTACCAATTCACCATCAGTACCACCGATATTTCATCAAAATCTGGCAAAGTGGGGTTTAACTCATTGGGTGAACTGAGGTGGACTGACCCAGTTATACTGTTGTATCTTCATCAAAAACATCCCAGAGTCTTGTTTTGTTTCATTCACATATGTTTAAATACATAAATCCCGCAAATCTGCAGTTCTCTCAAACAGAAAATGCACCTTGTGATGTCATGTGGTAATACAGGAAGTGCTCTACTGTGTTTATAATCTCCATACACCTTCAATAGAATCATTTGGATCATTTCAGCCCTGGAATTTCCAGGGAGCAGTAAACTTGAAAATACAAGCAGCATGACATTACAAGGTGCATTTCAGAATTGAAATTGGCAACCCAGGAGTTTTATTTTTCTTTTGACTGGTGTATTGAAGACCAAAACACCAGATTATAACAGAAATAAATGGAAAATGTCAAATTTTTGGGTCATCAAGAATAAATTAGAATTTCGATTGTTACCAGTAAGAGCTACATTTGATTTGACATGAACTGACCTACAGAATTCCAAATGCAAATCTACTAACAGCAATTAAATAAAATGAGCAACAACATGAAAAGGAGGCAGCCTATGAGCCCTGTAGAGCCATGCCCTGCATTATCTTAGAACAAGATGCTCACATTCTTCCACTTTGATGATAAACAGAGGCGTTTGGAGCAGGCCCCGGCAGCCTGAGAGAGGAGGAGATGTTAGATGGGCTGACCACAATACCAGCGTCCTGCAGCGCTCTGATGAAAAACAAACGTGTGTTGTTCTCACTGGATTGGCGTGTTAGTGTTATTCTCATTGGATTGTGAGCGAGAGCCAGCCTGTTGTTTCAGCTGCAGGGATGAGAGATCAGAGGGTAACACAAGACATAAGGACACAAGACAGAAGACAAGAGCAAGAGCAGAGGTGGGCAAGAGCAGACGCATGAGTATGAGGGCAGTTACTTCAAAACAATTTAAACAAGTAAAAAAATGTAGTGGTTCAAGAAATATATTTACTCCAGCTATATAGTGTATTACAGAATGTGTTATCGTGACTAACCTCTCCTCAAGTCAGAGAAGAGCTGTGGACCTGACACAAGGAGCCAATCACCAGCTTGGTTCTTTTTAATCAAGAGTAGGCCAGCTCAATATGGCCTAAAACGTGTATTACAATGAGAAATGAGAATATTTCCAATAACTATAATTGATACTTTGCAGCTGATGTCATTAACATTTCCTTAAGGTGAAGCTAACAGCAGGAACTGCTCTGTCTGAAACTCTTTTACTCAAGTTAGACATTAATGTTTAAAGTTTTGTTTTAACACAATCTGACCAAGAACTGATTTAGCTATTTTGTATTTCTGACTTTTCAGATTTGGATCTTAAAACTAATGCTTGCATGGTAACTGCTGTACATTCCAGCATAGATATACATGCAGAACACCCCTAGTGTGAGGTCATTGCAAAGTAGCAACAATATAAATGACTATTAAACTTAAAAGTGTGACTTCAACTAAAAATAAATACAATAAAGTAATACATTTGCCATTAGACGGTGTTCATTTTAACTGATCGTGACATCATGACGTGTTGGTATATTCATTATTTTTCAGGTTTAATTTGTTCAACTGAAGCAGGATTTTAGGCTAGAAAAAAGACAGAGAGCACATGAACTTTGCCTTAAAAAACATTTTAAAAAAGAACAAAATCTATTAAATGTACATCATGTGCTGTGGTTAGACCAGTGTTTTGATCCACAATACGATAAGGTCCCGCCCTAACGGAGAGGGCAACAGCCGGTCCTCTATCAGTAACAGAATGTGGTTTGGAGCAGACCTAAGACCCAAGAAATCTTATTAAATGCCAATTATTAAGTCTGGATTGTTTACATTCCAGAAATGAATACTGGAAGCACATTTTCATTTGTTTTTAATGAAGCGTGTGCCCAGGAGGTGGCAGGGTTGTGTGTGCGGCTGCTGGTACAGACTGCAGGAGATTGAGCCTCCACAGAAGAGAGTGTGTTGGTAAAAACAGGCGTGCTCCAGTGTGGGAGCAGGATAAACAGGACTTGCACTGGGCATGCTGGAGCCTGTCCAGCAACGGAGCTCACGTTGGTCACACTTCCACAGAACAACAGAGAAGGAATGTGACACAGCTCTAGAGCCTGGGAATCTCACAGGCCCATACCAAACTACAGGGTCTAATCTACACAAACTACAGGGTCTAATCTACACAAACTACAGGGTCTAATCTACACAAACTACAGGGTCTAATCTACACAAACTACAGGTCTCTACAAACTACAGGTCAAACTACAGGGTCTAACCTACACAAACTACAGGGTCTAATCTACACAAACTACAGGGTCTAATCTACACAAACTACAGGGTCTAATCTACACAAACTACAGGGTCTAACCTACACAAACTACAGGGTCTAATCTACACAAACTACAGGGTCTAATCTACACAAACTACAGGGTCTAATCTACACAAACTACAGACTCACCCACATATATATATATATATATATATATATATACACACACATGCATGTACGCGCACACACACACACACACACATATTAAACTACATGAAGCCAAGTACAGATAAACTTGAGGCTGAGTACAGATGAACTACCTGAGGAAGAATCATCAGAGGAGCCATTTGTGCCAGGAGCAGAGCCGCCAGGACACAGGACACAGGACACAGGACACAGGGGACAGAGGAGACACCAACTCTCCACAGGGACATCAAAAACTGATCTAGTTTTCCATGGGGTCCACTATATGCATATGAACATATGACAGTCCGTGGCTAAACTTAGAACTTCTTCTAAGGAAAAGTGAATGTGATCCCACGGTGGTAACTGTAGGTGAAGTTTAACTGTCCGTTGGGTTTGTATAGAAAGTTTATGAGGGACACAGAACGTCATTTCTTAAATAAATAATCACCAGATCGAGTATGAGTAATACACAGAGCAGTAAAGCCAAAGCAACAAGCTGACCCTAAAGTACAGGCAAATGACACAGGTTTGTCACGTGTATTTCCCTGGATGTTTGCCCAACATCCATGTCATTGAAGACATCACAGAAATATGACAAAAGCTTTGGCTGAAATAACTGCACACAACCTTGGCTGTGTCGCCCACACACTTCACCTTGTAACACTCGAGGTGTACTCTCAAACCTCACAGAATGTGCCATGAACCAACACAAGGTCTGTGCTCAGGTCTGACCTGCCTCTGCTCTCCTGAAGACAAAAGTGATGACCAAACTATGAAGCACACCTCCCTGAGGCAGCAAGCAGCTAAACCAAAGTGGAAAAATAACCCCTCTACTACATCACTGGCAAGTCCAGACTTTTTATTTTGTATATTTTGTCATTTTGCAATACAGAAATGTATTTATTATTAAATCATTATCATTAAAATATGTATTTGTTAATAATGTACATCCATTATTACCTGTGTGAATCACTGAACCAGTGGAGAAGATTAAGTTACACAAACATAGCAAGACAGAGTCAGTGAAGGCATCACAAAGGCCGAGCAGCACGGCCCTGTGAGCACCTCATCCACAACCATCACAACTACCTCACTGAACAAACCACGAGGACATACAGGCTTTAATGCAATCATCATGTCTATCCTATTAATCACATCCTTTTAATCACATGATAAACTCATACATGATCTAAATATTGGTACAACAGAGTAGTGCAGAGTAGTGCTAGTGTAGTAATATTAAGAAAAGTAAGTAAAGTAAAGTAATTGGGGTAGGACATTATAAGTATTTTTTTTTTTACTTCATCCTACTCCTTTTGAGCACCAGGTCCCAAATATGTACATGTAAATATGCTTGTTTTGTTTAGTTTTTTTGTTAGTGTTGTTGATTGTGTTTTACCTTGTTCAAATAAATGGAAATACACTGCACAAAAAACTTTAAGGAACACTTTAAAAACACATCAAACCTCATCTCTATGTCAAAAAAGAAAAAAAAAGAAAAAAAAAAGGATGTCTATACAAATATGGACAGGGCAACGTGATTTTATATATATTATATATATATATATATATATATATATATATTATATATATATATATATATATATATATATATATATTATATTCTTTTTTTTTTTTTTTCCCCTACATTGAAATCTGAAGTGTCTTCAAAGTGTTCCAGTGTACAGAGAGAGAGCAGAGCCTGGGAACTGAGGGCAGACCGGACCTCCTGAGCCTCTGGAGCCAGACTAATCCTAAACACACAGAGCAGCATGTACCACCCACACAGAAGCACCTCTGCCCCCCTCTGGTTCAGTCTGATTGGAAAGGCCTGCATAAGATTTTGTTTTAAAAACACAGATTTATTTTGAAATCATGTATTTGTGATATTACATTTGATTTACTGTTCTAACCATTCTAAGAAAGTTCAAGCAGGACTCTGATTCCCAAATGGAGTGAGGAGCAGGAGGAGGAGGTTGTGGGGATGATGAGATGATGGGACAATCATCTTCATGTGTTTGAAGTTTGGATACATGTTGTACTATGTGACAGTCTGAAACAGATGTGAAAACACACACCCAGGAACATAGTTTAGACGGTGATTAGAATCTGCATGAGAGCTCTGGATAAACAATAATGTTCCAGGAGAGTGGAGATTGCATCACAAGTTTATTGCCTTTCATTCATATCAAAGGAGCTTGACTCAGAAAAACGCTCTGGATTTATTTAACACCTTTCAACAAACTCAACTTCAACAAACGTTTCTCCTGTTAACTACTTCTGTAGCTACAGCTGCCCTGGGGCAAACTGATGGAAGTGAGGCTGCCAAACCGTGCCACTGGCCCCTCCCACCACCAACACTCACCCACAATGTTTCCCATGAATATAATGTCAAGGACACTTTGAGAGTAAACACTGATCTTTACAGTGTTGTCGGACTGTGGAAAAGCTGCACAGAGCACAGAGTATTTTAGTGGAGTCTGAGGAAACGAGACGCACAAACACAACACATGTGTCAGGCCTCGACATGATCCTGTTCTCCACACAAGTCATGTGCTTCATGTGTGTGGACTCCTACAGGCTGGAGGCTCCTAACTGATCTAAAGTGTGCTGCAAATCCATGCATACACAACACACATAAACACAAACATACACATATACATACACACATACATACACAAACACATATACATACACACACATACATGGAGACACACACAACAACACACATACATACACACACATACATACACAAACACATATACGTACACACACATACATGCAGACACACACATACATGGAGACACACACAACAACATACATACATACACACACACAAACACATAAACATACACACACATACATGCAGACACACACATACATGGAGACACACACAACAACACACATACATACACACACATACATACACAAACACATATACGTACACACACATACATACACACATACATGCAGACACACACAACAACACATATACATACACTCACACAAACACAACACAAAACACATACACACAAACACACATACATGCAGACACACACACAAACACAAACACATACATGCAGACACACACATACATGCAGACACACACACACACACATACACAAACAAACACACATACATGCAGACACACACACAAACACAAACACACATACATACACAAACACACATACATGCAGACACACACACAAACACAAACACATACACAAACACACATACATGCAGACACACACAAACACACACAGGTTCTGTGGTTATATCCGCTCTGTGGGACACCGCTCACACTTGGCTTCTTGTGAATGATTTAATTGCATTGTGTGTGATTGATTCAGTGTGTGACAGGCCCTTTCTCTGTGAACAGCGCCATCAGCAGCTCAATGAGGCCCACACAAACCTGCAATTTTCCTCTGACACATGCTCATCACCAGGCTCATTGTAGCATTAAGATTAGCACGTACAGAGCACTCAGACTACAGCTCCCACCAGAGGCAAAACCAAGCACCACAGAGGCTTCTTCTGATCTTAAAGCTTTTCCCATCCCTCTGCCCCGGGGCCAGCTCCATCTCAGAGCTGCTGTGCCTCTGGAGGTCTGCAGCACACCCCACTCCTCCACCACTGTGTGTATGTGCCTCAGATAACCCCTCACCCTGTAGCGTGCCTCACACATTTACTTTGAATATTCTGTTGAGGGAAGTTTCAAAGTTTAGCATCTCACTTAAAGGTCCTATTTTACATACCGATGAACTCTTGTGGGCTTTAGGCTGCGTTAGAATGTTATTAGAAAAGAAGAAAGATCTGCACTGCAGTTCTTTGAAGCTCCCAGATTTTTATTTCAATGACACCACAATGTGACGTTTGGGGTCAAGCACTTCTTCGGACACGAAAGCTTAAGTTTCACACCTGTTACATATAGACCCACCATGATCACTCCCAATTACTTACTTAATTCATTACCATAACTTTGATTACAATTGTTGAATGGAATATTTAATGCAAAACAGGTTCACTCACTCAGCACACAGTTGCATTTTTTGTTGGATGTGAGTGTCTCTAACAGAATGTTGTTACCTCCTCAGAAACATACCTAGATTTGGATTTTGTTTCTTTCACATGTGTGATTAAATTCTGCATTTTCTGTCTGTCTTCATCTCCAAAGCTCAAAATGCTATTTTCCAATTTTTTAACAGCCTCGTCTACCTTTAGTTCTGTAGAGATGAGTAATTCCAGGGCTGAAATTACCCTAATGATTCCAGTGAAGGTGTGTGGAGTTTAAAAACATAGTGGAGTGTTTTCTGTTCTTATTTGCGGCTTAATGCTCACACCATTAACTTAGAAAAATAATAATACAATCATTGTGTTTAGTGTCTTTTCACTTACACTGCAGCATTATTCAGTCATTTCATCTTTATTGGTGGTACTCTACTTCTATAAGCCACAGCTGCCCTGGGGTAGACTGACAGAACCAAGGCTGCCAATCTGCACCATCGGCCCCTGACCACCACCAACCCACACTCTGGATTCTGTACTACAGCGACATCATCTTCAACAGATGC
Source organism: Boleophthalmus pectinirostris (assembly GCF_026225935.1). NCBI lineage: Eukaryota > Metazoa > Chordata > Actinopteri > Gobiiformes > Gobiidae > Boleophthalmus > Boleophthalmus pectinirostris. The sequence continues at coordinate 1,129,634 of NW_026571140.1, read as the reverse complement.
CCTGCACTTTACACTTGACCCAGACAGAAAAATAAGTGAGGAAAAGGACGCACAACCTACAGTAAGTGTACGGGAACAAGGAAGTGAAATGAACCAATCAGTAAACGGCACAAAAGTCCCGACAGGACACATCATTCTGTTACTATGTGATTATTACACTATTACGCAATTTTCTCAGCTAGGTTCTAATGTCGTTTCTTCATCACACACAGACCTGGAGTTGTGTTTTGTTTCATTCACACATGTTTAACACACAAACCTGCACATTGAGATCTTTACTCAAACTGAAAACACTGTGTTTTTCAACTCCTAACCTTCACTACACACATTTGAATCATTTGAGCCATGGATCTGCTTAACTACAGCTGCAGCGAGTCTTTCAGCTTTGTTTTTTTAGAAAGGTCAGTCATTTAACTTTCATACTAGTGCGGAGTGATACATAGCAGTCCAATTTAGGCTACAAATAGCTGTTAACCGTTTACACTGAATGACATCATAAGGTGGAATAGAGGATTTTGAGCTTTGACAGATTAGCGTATTTTCCGCACTATAGGTCGCGCTCTTAAGCCTCCAACCCCATCAAAAAACGACTGTGCCCCACAATCCAGAGCGCACTATACATGAATCCACTCGGGTGTCCCAGCACTACAAACTACAAACAACACCATCCACAGAACACACAAACACACACGGAGCAGACAGTGACCGCACAACGAAACACACCCACAGACACACTCATCACTCCACTCCGACGAGGAACGGAACGGAGGAACGAACCGAAAAAGCGAGTGCAATGTGCCACTTCTAGACACAACTGAACAACTGAGTCACTGCGAACACGCCGACAATCCGTTGGTCCCAGACAGCACCCTCCCTACACGCCACAACTGAACAAAGCCCAGAGTCACCGTGAACGAACAAACAAACAAAACCACTCACCCATCACACTGTTGGGTTTCCTTTAATGTGCCTTATAGTCACATTTTTAGTTTATTTGTGAAAAAAGTTTGAAAATAAACCATTCTACGCCAATGCGCCTTATAATCCAGAGCGCCTTATAGTGCACAAAATACGGTAATAAAGCAGCTGTAAAAACATGTGTGAATGAAACAAAACACAATTCTTGTTATGTTTTTGAGGATATATCAAGGCAGTTTTACTTACTATAGAACCTTTTTTTTTTTTTGGATGTTTGCAATAAGCATTTGAGCCACTCTCCAGTGATGAAGTTGCTCAAGTTCCCATGTGCAAATCAGGATGAAAACTGATCTAAATTTACAAAATAAAATAGAAAAACAAAAATATGAATGATACTGAAATGAGAGTAGCCCTTGTTTACTGCTGTGGGACAGGTCAGCCAGAGTCTGTTAAATAAACTCATTTGAGGGTGATTAGGATTATTCCGGATTAGGGGAGACAGAGTTAATACAAAATCCACATCAGTAATCCACTCTATAAAGACAGACAGCCTCTGCTCTTTCTTCACTTACATTATAAACGTCATTTCAGTTTCAACAGCATCGACTAATTATGAATTTATTAAAAACACACTGATCAGTTTCATTTTGTAATAACAATAGTCTGCAATATTTCACCATGCAGTATGAAGTAGGAAACCACCGATGTCCATGTTAAAAAACTCCCAAGTACTGCATTCATGCCTGGTAATGCTGCATTTGCTCCTTTTTAGTCTGGTTCATGATCAGTGGTAATACTCTGGGTTCTGGAGGAGAGTTTCCCATACAGTTTTCTCATAGAAAAATAAATATTGCCATAATTTCCAGACTAAAGCCTCTACTTTATTTGTCAAACTTTGAACCCTGTGGCTCATACGATGTATCTAATATATGGATGGATTATTTGTTTGGCAGCACAGAGGATGTGTGTGCTGTAGGGGTGTGCAAAAATATCAAAATATTTATATATTGTATCGTTTAATGTGATGATACAGTATCAATATTAGGGACTGCTGTATCGATATATCACCAACAGTATTTTTTGGTTTATTTTACTAAATTTTGTAAATGTTGTTACAGCGCTGCAGTTTTGTTGCTTGTTTAGTTAAGTTAATTAAACTTGTTTATGTGACACATTTGACATTTTCACTATTTGGATGATTTAAATGTTTGTGTTTCATATTCACTTGGCACAAGAAGTGCTTCAACAAAGTCTTTTAATATCATAGCCATGATTTTTTATTGAACCATATTAAATTGAATTGAAATATATCAAACTGAAAGTACACTGTATCGAGATGTGTATCGTATCGTGGCCTACGTATCGAGGTATGTATCATATCAGCAACTTCTTAATGATCCCCAGCCCTAGTGTGCAGCCTGACTGCAGAAAGCGCCGCTGTCTGTGCGGTTAACAGGATGTGACAGCTTTAACTCACGCTGCTGTCAGCACTAAAACACTTTATGCAGCTGAGTGTGTAAATGACAAGAAGAAACATCTCAAACTTCAATTGCCATTCAATAGACATCCACTCATACCTGATACACCTATCCCCGCCCCCAAGAGAGTCTGAAATCTGAAGTCTGAAATCCTATAAGACACTGACATGATACACACAGGACAGACATGTGCAGTAGAACCAAGTGATGGGGGTGCAAGTGAAGAACAGACAGGTGGAAAAGATGATGTGCTGAGGAAGATGCTGCTTGATTGTGTTTTGAACAGTTATTTTGCACTTTATTTATTTATTTAATTAATTATTTATGTGATTGGGACAGAGCATGTTAAATGGACAAACATGACAACATGAATGTAAACACACCAGATTGTAGCCTAAGCCTAATTTCCATCTGTTGTCCCAAAGGGCTGAGGTCACAGGGGGCCAGACACTAAAATACTGCACACTCCACTCATTACATAGTTCCATCATTGCACAGTTCCCATAGTTGCATACTCCATTCATGTTCATAGAAAATCAATTAAAATCACAGTGCAGCTATACATGAGTACATGTTTGGTTTGACCATAACCAATTTTTCATTTGAGCTTTAAAAGAGCTGTACGTAGGGCATTCTTTCAGGGTTAGTGGAAGACTGTTCCACAGATTTCCACCTTGGACAGATAAAACATTCTGACTAAAGGTAGTCCGTCTGTGGGGTATGACCAGGTCACCCCTGGTGGTGGCTTCAAGTTCGCACCCTCCTCATGAAAAACATAGGAAGAAAAGCAGATGATGGAGCTTTTAAGTTAAAGGCGACTTGTGGCTATGGAAGAAGGAAATTGAGCTGCCTGCTGCACGTGAGCTCAGCATCAGTGAGTCGATGGTCGGACGTTGGCGATGGCAGCGTGACGAACTGACTCAATGCAAAAAGACAACAAAAGTTTTCAGAGGCAATAAAAACAGACGGGCGGAACTTGAAAACCTTCTTGAGGACGTGGACACCTGCGACTTCTAGACAGGTGTGGCCTGTATTTGTTCTCTTGTGGCTTATATTCAGGTGCACTCAATAGTCCAGAAATTACAGTAGTACTAAAACTTTGAAAGCTCAGATCTAATCTCTGTGGTGACTAATGACCACAAGACACTTGTATAAAATCTGCTTCTGAAACTTTTCAAACCACAAACTTCTTGCCTTTTAAATGTGTTAAACTTACAACTGCAAAACTTTTGAAATCCTAAGATATGAAATTTTCCAAAAGTCTATGGGAAAAATGAAAGACAAAACCCTAACTCTATCTTTGAAATAGCAAGCCAGTTGACTAAGACAGAAGCGTTGTATTACTAAAATCTGTCCCCAAACATTACTGATGTCCCCCAGTCTGATTCTACTATTGCGACCCTTGAACTTTGACCCAGGCTGCCTCCATTAGCATCTGCTCAAGATCTTGGGAGAACAGAAACTATTCATGTATACAATGGTCCCTCGTTTATCGTGGGGGTTATGTTCTAAAAATAACCTGCAATAGGTGAAATCCGTGAAGTACAGTATTTTCCGCACTATTAGGAGCTCTGGATTATAAGATGCACTGTCATTAAATGGTCTATTTTTGAACTTTTTTCAAAAATAAACCGCACTGGACTTTAAAGGAAACCCAACAGTGTGATGGGTGAGTGGTTTTGTTTGTTTGGTGCGTTCACGGTGACTCTGGGCTTTGTTCAATTGTGGCGTGTAAGGAGGGTGCTGTCTGGGACCAATGGATTGTCGGTGTGTTCAGTGACTCAGTTGTTCAGTTGTGTCTAGAAGTGGCACATTGCACTCGCTTTTTCGGTTCGTTCCTCCATTCCGTTCCTTGTCGGCGTGGAGTGATGAGTGTGTCTGTGGGTGTGTTTCGTTGTGCTGTCTGCTCGGTGTGTGTTTGTGTGTTCTGTGGGTGGTGTTGTTTGTAGTTTACTGAAGTCATGCTGGGACACCTGAGTGGATTCATGTATAGAACGCTCTGGATTGTGGGGCGCGCAGTAGTTTTTTGATGGGGTTGGAGGCTTAAGAGTGCCCCCTATAGTGCGAAAAATACGGTAGTCAACTTTATATTTTACAATTATTAGATCTGTTTTAAGGCTGTAAAACCTCAGCACACACTTTATACACTTTTGACAGGACAACCCTTTTCTCATCCTTCTTCAAACTTATTGCTGCTGTCATCTTTATGTTATTTTCCTCCTTCTTAATGTAACAAACCGAAGATTAATTTCTTCCGTAATGGAGCCTACAGCCGTGTAACTTCTACCTTCTTTCAGCATGTCCAGAAGTCCAACTTTTTGTGCAATGGTTTACATCTTCCTCTGTCTTCTGGGCACGAGCACAGGAGCCTTTATCGGTGCAGAACGTTTCGGCGACATTTTGGCTTTTGTCGGGGAGAAAACTTGCAAACATACAACACTTCAGAATCACACTGATAGAGATCCAACATTTATTTAAAAGAGACTGATTGACAATGGTCTATAGTTCCTTAGCCAATCAGGACGCAGGGGGAGGAGCACAAGGTACATTCATACACTGTAAAAAAAAAGCATGCAAAATTCCACACACCAAAAAAAAAAAAATCCGTAGAACAGCGAGGGACGAGTGTATCTGAGCCAAACTGCATTCACAAGACTCCACCTGCAGGGGGAGCTCATGCAAAAACTACCATCAAATATTATTTACATTTATTTCAGGCAAATTCAGCTTTAGGTTTAGTCTGCATTTTCACATTTCTCCTTTCTGCTGTTGTCCCATACAGTTCCTTACAATCTAAATGAATGATTTGACTAATAATACGCTGGCTGACTAATGGACACCGTTTAATAATATAGCGTGCGTTTTGGTCGCGTGTAGCGCCGCCCTGCAGGTCTCGGGGCGTGTCTGCGTGGCATCCTAACATTATGGGCTTCGGTGATGGGGATGATTCAGACTTTTGGAAGGTCAGAACCAGTCGCACCGCCTGCTTTTGTTCAGACCTGCTCCAAACACAACAACTGCAGCAGCCTGGCCAAGTTTACACAGAAAACAACCCAAGAGTGGAAGAGGAGAGGAGAAGGAGGAGAGGAGCAGATGAAGAGAGAGGATAGAGAAGATAAAGAGCAGAGGAGGAGGCGACAAGGACAGAGAAGAGGAGCAGAGAAGCAAAAGAAGAGATTACAAGTGGAGTGGAAGCGTCCTGGTTGACCTAAAAACCCACTTTTACAATATATCTGTAAGGTAAAAGAAAAAAAAAAACAAAGCTTCTTCAAAAACATTTGCGATTATTGTGGGCTGAAAATTACATTTCCAATTCCATAGTCCAAAAAGTTCTCATCATTGTGGTATCAGAATCGGTATAGAGCATTTAAAATGTTACTTTCATGTCAAGTATTTCAAGAATCTCCACACACATGCAGGAGAGATGGGACGAGGCCTGCAGTCGACTAAAGAAACCCTTGCTGTAGTAAAGTCATGTGATGCCCATCAACTGGTCAACTGAAAAGGGGCCGTGTCTAAAGCTCACAAAACTATTCTGTATCTGTATCAGACCCAAATTGCACTCACAACACTAAACCTGCAGGGGGAGTTCATGCAAAAAGTACCATCTAACAGAAAAGTACTTGCAAACTGTATTTACATTTACATAGAAAAAAAGGCAGATTAAAGATGAGATTCACTCTTGAATCTTCATCTAACTCACACCACACCTTCTCCTTTCTGTGGCAGTTCTATATAAATCTTTACAATCTGAATAAAATAATTATTTAACTGACACACACTTTGGTCCATTGACTGAAACACTGAAGGACTACAACCCCAGAGGAGACTATTTCCTCAAATGTGTCCTTAAAGCAGATCTATTCTGCAAAATCTACTTTTCAGAGCTTTAAATCATGTTATAGATCAGGGGTGTCCCTTGTTTTACCCTTTTTTCATCAAGGGCCACACATCTAAACACAAACAAAGCAGAGGCTCGATCGAGGGCTGTAGACTGATGCTCAGTACAGTGAATAACTGAAATATGTGCATGTTTAAAGTTACCATGAGCCATCAGTCTTTATTCATGATAAGATCCTTAAAACCACAGATTAAATATTCAATATGAGCTTTATCAAGGTAGATAAAAAAAAAAAAAACTTGCAGTAAAAAAGTTCATTTTTAATTGATGCAAGGTCATTTTGGCCAATTCACCTGGAAGCCTGAGGGCCATGAAAAATTTGTCTGAAGGCCACATTTGGTCCACAGGCCATAGTTTGGACACACCTGCTATAGATGTTTCTCATCATTTACTCATCAAAGCTTTTGGAGTGATTTGTACGGAAGCCGAGAGGGGTCACAACAAACACAAACGACGCAACAAATACAAATGCCACAACAGAAACGCAAATGCTGCAACACATTAAAAAGCCACAACATATTAAAAAGCCACAACGGAAGTGACTGCGGGACTCTATTTTCCGACGGACCGATCAAGCGGCAAGCGAAGAAGAAGAACTACAACATGAAACGAATAATGATAAAACAATAAATTACTTTTACTTATGTTTCCAACTTCTCCGTTCCTTTACTTTTCACATTGTAGTTCTTCCTCTTCATTTGCCGCTTGATCAGTTCTTCGGAAAATAGAGTCCCGCGGTCACTTCCGTTGGGGCTTTTTTTGGTGTGTTGTGGCTTTTTGTTGTGTTGTCGCATTTGTATTTGTTGCGGCATTTGCGTTTGTTGTGACCCCTCTTGGCTTCTGTAGATTTGTGCATGTTTGAGCAATCTTTAACTGCTGATTTTCAAGATGCCATTTTGCAAATCAACCTCAGTTTTCACCGGCCCGGGTACACGCCCGCTGAGATCTACGCACTTCTCCAGTTTAATATTTGCAGAAGACATTCATTTTCTTAATCAGTGATACAAGTGGGATAAGTGTAGTCATTTTGGTAAAAATGAAGAAAATCTGCTGCTCTCTCGTGTGATGTGCAACTATCCATACAGAGGCCCACAGTTTTCGAAAGCAGAAGTCAGTGCTCTTTATCAAGTTTTTTTAGATCAATATTGTGATTTAAAAAGTCCAAATTATAACACAATCCCCGGGTGTCAAAGATTATTATATAATCAGACACAGGAACTATGCATTAAAAAATAAATAAATAAAAAATAGAACCTTGCTGTGTTCTTTCACATTAAAATTGATTATTTGTGGTAATAGACATAGAAGCCTTCACTGAACAATGGCTGCTTCTTGGAAAACTACTTTGTCTGAAGTTTGCTGCTCCAACCGCCACACAAAGACAAATTGATAAGTGCAGAGAACACTGAGCTGTGATGGCCCTGCTGCATGATTCACTGAACACGAACCCCCCCCCCCCCCTTCCTCTCTCCTGTCAGAAACACTTGGCCTTGGACGGAGCCATATCCATAAGAATATGTTATTGTGAGGCCTGGGGGACAGAGGCAGTGCAGTCATCCATAAGAGACCACTTTTCCGCTCGCTTAGCCCGCCGTTGGAGCCTGGAGCTTGGGTGTGTTTGGGGGTGGGGTTCTCTGGGGCCTCCTGCAGAGACTTGCGCCGGTGACAGCCCCAAACAGACGAGCAAATCCAGTTTTTCAGTTCAGCGACAGGTGTTTACTGTTACACATAGACGACAGGAGCAGAGGAGGAGCTCGCAAGATCCAAGGCCAAATATCGGTCAAATTTTACAGACTTCCTACACTCTCATTTCTATAGACTTCTATCAAAGCAACAAAGCGTGTCCTCTCCGTGACACTGAAGAAAAAAGCGCTGGGGACTAGGGCCACACAAGTGAAACTGCAATTTGAGTGAACACAACTGGCACATCACAAAGCCTGTAGTTTTTGAAGAACCATAATTTCTTCGTTCTTATCGTCTTATAGCCTAACCCTGTATTTTAGGTCAAACATGCTCTGAGATGTGTGGTTCTGATTTATTGTTTGATTGTTATTGTTTCTGAACGTGTTTAATATGTGAATTCTGAACAGAATTCTGTTATTAAAACAAATTTAATCTCAATTGCGGTGCTTGTTCGAAATATCATAGTTGGGGCTGTAGGTCTATATATATATATATATATATATATATATATATATATATACTGTATTTTTCTGACTATAAAGTGCCCTTAGAATTCTTAAATTTTCTCAAAAATCGACAGTGTGCCTTATAATCCGGTGCCTTATGTAGTAATTCGGGATGTGTTTACTGACCTCAAACCGATTTTATGTGGTACGCAGCACTCAAAAATCTGTCCAAATGTTTTAGTATGACTTTTGTAAACTATGAAACTGCACCGTTTGATGGATTGTTGGAGCTTTTTGGCTATCACAGTCAGGAGCCTCATGGCGTAATCCACATTCACCAAGACAGGGAGGCAACACTGTGCCATGAAAGCCCGAATCATCACTGAACAGAGAAATAAGTGAGTGTATTGTTTTCTATTTTATGTGTTAAAACTGAACAATGCTGAGAGCTATCGTGAGTTGAATAAAGTTGGACTTATCTGACCGTTTTGTTTCTCTTAATGCGTCTTAAAATCTGGTGCACCTTATGTATGAAAATAGACAAGAGAATTCAACATTATTGATATTGTGCCTTATAAACCAGAGCACTTTATAGTCCAAAAACTAGAGTATATAATACAAGTTATTTCTGCATAAATGGTAGTTTTGCATGAACTGACAGCTTTGGCCCCACCCCCTTTTTATTTGACTAATTGATCAGAGAGACATTTAGTCGGTCCTAATTGCTATTCAATCTTAGAGATTTTCACCAAGCCATTGAGCTGTACTGGAGAGAGTACGAGGGCTGGATCAAGAACAGCAAACCAGTGAGAGGTCGTGAGTAGGGGTGTGCAAAAATATCAAAATAGCAATATATCGTATCGTTTAATATGATGATACAGTATCGATATCGTGGGCTGCTGTATCGATATGTCGCCAAGAGTATTTTTTGGTATATTTTACTAAATTATTTTGTTACAGCTACAGTTTTGTTTGCTTATTCAGAGGAAGGAAACTCATTTGTGCAACACATTTGACATTTTAACTTTTTTAAATGGGTGTTTTTCATTTTAACTTTGCACAATAAGTGGTTAACAAAGACTTTTAGTATCACAGCCATGATGTAGCCTTTATTTTTTACTGAACCGTATCGAACCGTTTTGAAATATATCGTATCGAATCAAAGTGCACTGTGTCGAGATATGTATTGTATCGTGGCCTATATATCGAGGTATGTATCGTATCGGCAACTTCTTAATGATACCCAGCCCTAGTCGTGAGCCACGTGCTCAGAGAGCCAGAGAGCCAGAGAGCCAGAGAGCCGTGCATAATGAAAGAGCATATTATCTGACAGTCAGATGGCCTTGCTGATGACATGTCTCTGGTCTTTCACACACTGAAATAGGGCTGTTCCATTTGGGAAAAATAACAATTGTAGTTTCTCTGGCGAGCGTTGTGATTAGATTTAGATTTACAGGATTTGGGTCAAAGTTCACATTTTCAACATGTCCAGAGAAATTGACAAAAAAAAACTAATACAAGAATCAAATTTCAGAGCACGTTTCTACAGATTTAAACTACAGTGTGGGGCTGCACGTGTTTAGTATAAAACCTAACTGTGATTTTTTTTTGACAAATGTGAGTGAACTGTGAACTGCTAAACTCATACAAGAATTCCATGCATTTCAGAACATGTTTGTGAGGTCTAAACTACAGGCACAACAAGATTCTTCTATAAAGACAGGATGGCTCGTCCTTTACAGACAACATTCTATTGTCTAAATAATTATAGCCTCTGCGATATGATAATTGCACCAACTCAAATGGTTCAATTCTATAATGATTAATTGTGTAGCTCTCCTTCAGGGTGAGCAGTTTTATACACAATAAAACAGGATCTTGTGTTTGTGGAAGAAATGATGGTGCTTCAAAAACCTTTGCAATTTGCTTTATGTCCATTCAAATGTCTGTCCAGTGAATCTAGCAGCACAACACTTCAAACACACGACCTCCTGCTACTGGTCAGTCCCGGTGTTAGGTCCCCGGTGTTAGGTCCCTGGACTGGTCCCCGGACTGGTGTTCCAGACCGGAGTTTTACTTCCAGATCGGTATTTTAGTTCCGGACCGGTGTCTTAGTTCCAGACCCGTGTTAGATCCGGACCGGTGTTAGATCCGGACCGGTGCTTTAGTTCCAGTTTTAGATCCGGACCGGTGCTTTAGTTCTGGACCGGTGTTTTGGTTCCGGTGTTGGTTCCGGTGTTCAAAGTGCACAGATACATCAGAGCACACACAAGGAGACAGGATATGAGTTTAAACCGAAAGCGTTTGAGGACAGTGACGTAATCTCACAAATAAAAGATTTCAATCCCTCCTAATGCGTCCTCTTCGATCTTATTTGGTTTTCCGCTCACACAGAATCACTTGCATCCATCTGATTGCCATAACTGATTTGGGACTGAAAGAAATACTTCACAAGCACTTGATATGATTCACTTCACGGAACTTTGCGCATTTCAACACAACCCAAAGAGACAAAGATAATGAGGTTTTAGCAACTCATGGAGAGACAGTTTAAAGAGAACAGTCTACAGAATCACGCTTTCAGAGGTGTCAAAAATCACATACTAATCAAGACTAAAACTAGTATCTAAACGAGATACACATTTTTAAGAGGTATTGATGCAAAAAAAAAAAAAAAAAAACACACACACATACAAATGAAACTTTCCTGAAAAGCTTTAGAATGACGTTGAGCTGCACCAGAACAAGTATAAGACACATAGACTAGTATACACACATGGACACTATAAACTAGAGATGGGCATGATTAGTCAACTAATCACTAATTGATCATTAAGAATTTCGTCGATTACGTTTGTTTCTAATCGACAAACAGAATGTAGGTTTCTGGGCGTAGATATGAAGCTGCATCTGACACAAACACTGGAGTTGCGCCTCAGTCCCACGTTTCAAGTGTGTTTACATCCACATGTGTATCCCGGTTTTATCATGGTGCATGTTTACGTATCCCGGATACTACAACATAAAGAGCTGCACTAAACCTGCACATGTACGATCTTTGAAAACATCGTGACACACACACAGAACAGACTCACCTTCAGCATCAACATCCCTCTGTCAGAAAGAGAACACTCATATTCCACTGAGTCATGTCCTTTAGTCTGACAAAAGCTGAACCACATCAGCGCACAAGAGTGTTTATTTTTATTTTTGCTTAGTTTATGCAAATTAGCCATGTGGTTTTAAGTTTCGTTTCTACTTGTGCAAAGCTGCATTAAACACATGATAATGTCAAACGGGCTGATGTGGCTCTAGAATGTTTATGTTTATATGTTGTAAAGTTGAGCTTATTTATGCAGATTAGTAATAGTAATAATAATGATACTTTTTATATAAAAACGT